>NW_027507718.1:545108720-545218720 GCF_037356315.1 Lithobates pipiens
TTAACGGACCACTCATGAACCGCACTTTACGGGAAATGGCCGAAGCACTTAAACCTCGGGTACATTAAAACGAAATATCATGAATAATTAAGTGCGTATTTCTCATGTGCTAAGCACAGCGCGGCGCCCCTCCTCACCTGTCAGCGCATGTAACCCAACGTAAAGTCCCGTCCTATGTTCTACGGATCGATAAAAACGCTCGGAGTGGTACCAGTCGCCAGTACACGGCCTCTGCGGGATCAATTTAATCGAAGACCCTAAAAACATTCTGGCCCTCAGAGCAGCCGCTGTCCTCAGATTAATGTTACTTTGTCATTTCTATACTTTATCAGAAAGGAAATATTGTATCTTTTATTGTTTTTCCAATATAGAGGTAAAAGAAATCAACTTAAAAAGCAATTCCAGTTAACAAGTGAAAGCAATCAGGGGAGTTCACTTGTTTTTTTTACTTTTAAGAGAACCTGTAGGAGTCACCTTACTATCTAAGGTGGCCTCTTGCCTATAAAATAGCCCCCCCCCCCCCCCACGTGTTCACTTTCATCTTTCTGTGTAATGCACTGCGAGTAGAATCAAGACATCACCTCACATGGTCACTGGGAGTGTACTTCCTGATCCCTCCGCTGTTTAGCTTCCTCCCCTTCTATTTCTACATCACAAATTGTATTCAGGCTTCCAGTGTGGGGATAGTACTGTAGGTGGCTTTGAGAAACTACTTAGTGCTAAAATTGTTACAATTGTTACAACAGGCTATTAGTATGAGAAGGACAATAAGAACCCTGCACTGAGCTTGTCTTGGGAATTCCTCTCCTGCATTGCAAACCAGGGTTCCCAGATCACGACATTACAGGTTCGTCCAATGCTCAGGGCAAAGATGCAAAACTGCCCCTCCCCCCCCACACCTACTACTAATGCATTGCATTTAATGGGTGTACCGCCCAACATCGATGTGCTGCCCCGTTTGCCCTGGCTGCCCATGGTTGGCATAGAGTATGCACAGCACATGCATGGTCAATTGCATCCTTTCTAGCGGTTAGACCCCTTTCACACTGGGGCGGTGTGGGTGTCGGCGTTAGCGGTAAAGCATCGCTAATTTTAGCGCCGTTAACCGCTGTTATAGCGGCGCTATTCGGTCGCTAGCGGGGCACTTTTAACCCCTGCTAGCAGACGAGGAAAGGCTTTAATTGGACCCCGAAAAGCGTCGCTGCCGGCAGCGGTGCCCGTTCATTTCAATGGGCAGGGGGCGGTGGAGGAGCGGTGTATACACCGCTCCTTCACCGCCCCAAAGATGCAGCTTGCAGGACTTTTTTTTTTTTTTTTTTCCTGTCCTGCAAGCGCACACCACCCCCAGTGGGAAAGCACTCTGGCTTTCACACTGGGGTGGCTTGAGAGGAGCAAAAAAAAAAAAAACGCCTGTAAAGTGCCCTTAATGTGAAAGGGGGTCTTAGAAGGCAGTTGGGCATGCTCGGTGTGCTTTTTGTGTCAGATGTGGGTGGATGGGGTGGGGGTTGGACATGTCGGGGTAGATCTGGAGCGTGCAGTGAGGGGAGGGGGCCCCCGCTCTACCAACACGCCCTGGGCGGCTGCCCCTCTTGCCCACCCCTGATCATAATTACTTACATCCTTTATATATATATATATATATATATATATATATATTAATGGATTTAATTTTTTACATTTTATATGTACGTGGGGTATACAGTACCTGCTGTTCATATAAAAAAAAAAAAAATAGAAAAAACTGCGGACGTGTCTATTGTGTTTATCCCACCCAAACTGCAGCCTTCTTCACTTTCTGAATTTTTAAGGTAGCGCAATATTTTATTTTTTTTGTCTTCCTGCTGTTCATATAATGGCCTGAACTTTGCCAAGAGTACAAGTGCTACTATCAATTGTTCACTTTACCCTGATGAAGCCACCTAAGGGGCGAAACGTGTTGGAAATGTGTATGGGGAAACACTGGGTATAAGAATACTTTGAAAAAAAAAAACATTTGATGCGAGCAAGTGCGAAATAGAAAAAAAAGAAAGGTTTGATGAACGGGAAAGAAATATACTTGATGAAAAGAGAAAGGAGAGTATCAGATACTGTATATAGAAAACAACAGAGAGAGCAAAAAGTATAAAGAGATATCATAGGAAGGTTATATATGCCGTATATATATATATATATATATATATATATATATATGTTATATATGGTTATATAACGGGGAAGAGAAATTAAGAGGGGGAAGTATAAAGACATTTTTAACCACTTGTAATCCAGACTACTTATTTATACATCCTGGACACCAAGTGGTTATACCAGGATCAGCAGTTTTTTTAGAGCCAGCGATCGGTTTTCTAGTAAAAGTGATCTGAGCAGCTTCATAGCCACCCGATCACTTTTACAGCATTCATAAGGCCCCACCCCCTTCCTGCGGCCCCCCCCCCCCATGATGGCTGCCACCCAGGACCACAGTGAGCAGTTGGGACAGCTGCCTGCAGGGGAGATGAGGGGAACATACGTTCCCCCCCATCTCCCCTGTGACGAATGATTCTGGAAGTGACGGGGGGGGTGGGGATTTTGTCTCTTCCAGTTTCAGGGCTGTCACGGCCAGGGGAGCATTTGATCAAACATGATTTGTATTTGATCAGCTGCCTTGGAGGGCAATGGAGACATCAGGGGGGGGTCCAATGGACCACAGATGTCCCCCAAAAAAATGCCCCTGTCACTCGCTGCCCAAAGCTGTCACAGGAAGGTTTGTTCACCCCCTTGCGACAGCAATAAAGTTAAATGAAAAAAAAAGATAAAAATGAAAGTGAAATACGATTGTGCGGGCAGGTCCGGCCCGGATATGTAAACTGAGATTTCACCACACATGTGAGGTATCACCATGAATATCGACGTGAGAGCAATAATTCTAGGACCAGAATTCACGATTAACTTTATACTAATACCCTGCAAGAGCTTTTAGATCCCTTTCACACTAAAAATAGCGCTTGCAAAGCGCCCTGAAACAGCCGCTGCTGTCTGTCCAACGTGAAAGCCCCGAGGGCCCTTACACTGGAGCGGGGCGCTGGCAGGACGCCAAAAAAAGTCCTGCTAGCAGCATCTTTGGAGCGGTGAAGGAGTGGTGTATACACCGCTCCTCTCCATTGAAACCAATGGGGCAGCGCGGCCATATCACTGGCATAGTGCTGCTGCAGAGGAGCTTTGAGGGCAGTTTTAACCCTTTTAAGGCCGCTAGCGCTGCTAAAACGATGGTAATGTGGCGCTATAGGGCCGCTTTACCGCCAGCGCCCGCACCAACCCAGTGTGAAACTGGCCTTAGAGCGTCACCTATGGGCAATTTTAGGTGCCATCGTTTGTTGCCATTTCGCAGGCATCAGTACCAGCCAGCAGTACCAGTACCAGCCAGAAGTACCAGTACCCACCAGCAGTACCAGTCATCAGTACCAATACCAGACAGCAGTACCAGTACCCACCAGCAGTACCAGTCATCAGTACCAATACCAGACAGCAGTACCAGTACCCACCAGCAGTACTAGCCAGCAGTACCAGTACCCACCAGCAGTACAAGTACCAGCAATACCAGTACCAGCCAGCAGTACCAGTACACACCAGCAGTACTAGCCAGCAGTATCAGTCATCAGTACCCACCAGCAGTACCAGTACCCACCAGCAGTACCAGTACCATCAGTACCAGTATCAGCCAGAAGTACCAGTACCCGCCAGCAGTACTAGCCAGCAGTACCAGTACCCGCCAGCAGTACAATTACCAGCAGTGCCAGCACCAGCCAGCAGTACCAGTACCCACCAGCAGTACTAGCCAGCAGTATCAGTCATCAGTACCCACCAGCAGTACCAGTACCAGCCAGCAGTACCAGTACCCACCAGCAGTACTAGCCAGCAGTATCAGTCATCAGTACCCACCAGCGGTACCAGTACCAGCCAGCAGTACCAGTACCCGCCAGCAGCACCCACCACAGTACCAGCCAGCTGCAGGAATCCTGAGGAAGAAGTGAAGACTGAGGTCAGTTGAGGAGCAGGTAAACCGCTGTGCAGCCTTAGGCCCCTTTCACATGATCGGTCCGATCGGGTCCGCCTGTCTGTTTTTCAGGTGGACCCAAACAAACTCTCCAATCACCTCTATACAGCGGCAGATGTAAATGGACTCGTATCCATTTACACCCGCCTATCTGCAATCCGATCTCCTTTAAAAAAAAACAGAAGGGGATCAGTCCCCTTCTGTCTGGGCAGATCGGAGGGCCCTTAAGGTAGAGTGGGTTGCATTTGTGACTGCTCTACATATGCAGAGTGGACACAGCCCTGCCATCCCCCCTTTGCGCTCATTGTGGCCCGCGACCAAGTCGATAAAGTGTCCCTTGCTCCTCAAAAGGTTGGGCACCCCTGGGTTAAACCAACCCATTTCCCTGAAACGCGTTGGCTGCATCTGATGTTCTTAATAAATAAATAGTTTAGAGGAACTACCAAGCAGGACACATTTTTGTACTAGGCGCTCCTAATCACACTTCCCAGAACTGACTGGCAGAGGAGTGATTGGCCCATCACCGAGACCAGTGGTCTCCAAACATTCTAAACGAAGGGCCATTTTATTGTCCTTCAGACTCTGGGAGGGCCGGAATTTGGCCAGCGGGGGTGGAAAATTTCAGTGGCATTTAACATATGGTATTAGGGGGAGGAATAGTGCCCCATAGTTGGTATCATAGGGAGGAATAGTGCCCCATAGTTGGTATCATAGGGAGGAATAGTGCCCCATTAGTGGTGTCAGTGGGAGAAATGGTGCTCCACTGTCGGATGGCAGAATAGTGTCTCGTATCAGTGGGAGGGATAGTGCCCAAAGGGCCGGAAAAGGACAAACAAAGGGCCACATTTTGGAGACCACTGCCCTAGACCCCCATCCTAGCAGCAGCCTAGGACCATAACCAGGTCCATGCACCCAATACTTTCCACCGTGGTTTACCTCCTCAAAGGAGAATGCCACTTTAAAAAAAAGAAAAAATTCCCATTCCCATCGCCCAGTGTTACCCACCATCTACCAGAAGGAACAGAAGCCAGTAAAGAGACGGGCACTGAGGGCGGTAGACAAGGAGGGGGAGGAGAAGTTGTATTCTTGGCAGACGGTAGACATCAGCATGCTGACCTCACGCACTCACAATTGGCCCGGGATTGCAGCGTATATCTGAAGTCCACCATGGTCCACCATGGGACGGAGACGTGGTGAGGGAGGTCAGGCAACCTCTGTCTCTGCCCTATGAACAATGCCAGGGAAGGGATTTCAGAGTTGCATCTTCTTTTTTTGTAACCAGGAATTGCCATGTTTATTTTATTCTATATTTTTTTTTCGCTACTAATGAGTTGCATTGTAACAGATTGTGTCTGCCAACACGCTGTCAGATGAGCATGCTGGCACTACTCTTTTTTTTTTTTTTTTTAAGCTGCTTCAAGTATCTGGGCATCCCTAAAGAGAACCAGTCACCACTGGGCTTATGCAAAAATATGAATATTTATTGTTACCTTTGTTATGAGAATTGTGAAGCTCTACTTATTAAAGATTTATGTAATAATGTACATCTGTTCCTTTATGTTGGCTTATATAGTAATGTACACTTACTGCTCACCTTAATAATAGGTCCACCTGACTAGTCCCGGGTTGGACCCACTTTTGCCTTCAGAATTGCCTTCGTTCTTTGTGGCAAAGAATCATCAAGGTGTTGGAAACATTCCTCAGAGATTTTGGTCCAAAGGTGCTCTTATTGGGTGAGATCCGGTGAGTGTGGAGGCCATTGGAGGACAGTGACCTCCTTGTCCAGTGGTGAGATGATCAGGGGCGAACTGACCATTCGGGGTACTCGGGCACTGCCCGAGGGCCCCATGCCACTAAGAAGCCCCATCAGGGTTGCCAGCCTCAATGAAATCAGGCACAGTATGTAAAAATCTTTGTTTTAAAAAAAAAATCCCAATATTATAAAGCTGCCCCGCCACTCCATTACCTTTTTCAGTGTGAGTATACTGTGTGTGTGTGTATACTTGAGGGCCCCATAATCTCCTATTGCCTGGAGGCCCCATAATCTCCTATTGCCCATGGGCCCCAAAATCTTCTCCTATTGCCCGGGGGCCCCAAAATATTCTCCTATTGCCTGGGGGCCCATTAATCTCCTATTGCCCGGGGGCCCCAAAATCTTCTCCTATTGCCCGGGGCCCCAAAATCTTCTCCTATTGCCCGGGGGTCCCAAAATCTTCTCCTATTGCCCGGGGTCCCCAAAATCTTCTCCTATTGCCCGGGGGACCCATGAGTTGTCAGTCCGCCCCTGGAGATGACTGGAGGTTTGTGACATAGTGCATTATCCTGCTGGAAGGAGCCATCAGAAGACGGGGACACTGTAGTCATAAAGGGATGGACATGGTCACCAACAATACTCAGGTAGGCCGTGGCATTTAAACAATGCTCAATTGGTACTAAGGGGCCCAAAAGGTACCAAGAAAATATCCCCCCCCCTCACCATGACACCACCAGCCTTAACCGTTGAAAGCATGGATCCATCCTGCCTTGTATCATGTTGTTTATGCCAAATTCTGACCCCACCATCTGTATGTCGCAGCTGAAATCGAGACTCGTCAGACCAGACAACGTTTTCCCATTCTTCTATTGTCCATGGTGAGCCTGTGCGAATTGTAGCCTCAGTTTCCTGTTCTAAGCTGACAGGAGTGGCACCCGGTGTGGTCTTTTACTACTGTAGCTCATCTGCTTCAAGGTTTGATGTGTTGTGTTTTCAGAGATTGTATTCTGCATACCTCGAGTGGTTATTTGCGTTACTGTTGCCTTTCTATCACCTGGAACCAGTCTGCCCCATTCTCCTCTGACCTCAACAAGGCATTTTCCTCCACACAACTGCCGCTCACTGGATATTTTCTCTTTTTTTTCCACCATTCTCTGTAAACCCGAGAGATGGTTGTGTGAGAAAATCCCAGAAGTGCTCAGACCGGCCCGCCGGGCGCCAGCAACCACGCCAAGTCCAAAGTCGCTTAAATCACCTTTCTTTCCCATTCTGATGCTCGGTTTGAACTTGAGCGAGTCGTCTTCACCACCTCTAGATGCTTAAGTGCATTGAGTTGCTGCCGCGTGATTGGCTGATTAGCAATTTATGTTACTGAGCAACTGAAGAGGTGATAAGTGTTCAAAAGTTTTAGGCAGGTGTGAAGAAAGTAAGAATTCTTTCAAAAATATATATTTTAATCGTTTATTTTTATCAGTTTACAAAGTGCTAAGTGAGCGAACAGAGGATAAATATAAATCTATTCAATATATGGTGTGACCGCCCTTCGGCTTCAAATCAGCATCGATTCTTCTAGGTAGACTTGCACATAGTTTTTGAAGGAACTCAGCAGGTAGGTTGTTCCAAACATCTTGGAGAACTAAGCACCGATCTTCTGTGGCCGCCTCAAATCCTTCTGTCTCTTCATGTCATCCCAGACAGATCCCATGATGGTAAGTTTAGAGCTCTGTGGGGGCCAAACCATCACTTCCGGGTCCCCTTGTTCTTCTTTACACCAAAGATAGTTCTTAATAACATTGGCTGTATGTTTGGGGTGGTTTTTCTGCTGCAGAATAAATTCAGAGCCAATCACATGCCTTCCTCATGGTATGGCATGATGGGTAAGTATCCGCGTGTATTTCTCCGCATTGAGGACACCATTGATTGGGCAAAGTTGAGGAACGTAGTGGTCGGCCAAGGTAAAATTAAAGCAGCAGATGAAAAGACACATCGTGCTTTCTTCCCTTCCACATTGGAAGATATCCAGCAGTGACATCATCACAGAATTGGGGGAAACCAGTTGGACTCAGGTACACCTATCTACTGTCTGGAGAAGTCTGGCCAGAAGTGGTCTTCATGGAAGGATTGTGCCCAAAAAGCCACCATACCTACAACGAGGAAAGAAGGATAAGCGGCTCAACTATGCAGGAAAACATAGGAACCGGGGTGCAGAAAAATGGTAGCAGGTGCTCTGGACTGATGAGTCAAAATGTGAAATATTTGGCTGTAGCAGGAGGTAGTTTTTTGGGGGAAAGGCTGCAGAGTAGTACAATATGAGTGTCTGCAGTCAACTGTGAAGCATGGTGGAGGTTCCTTGCAAGTTTGGGGCTGCATTTTTTCAAATGTAGTTTGATATTTGGTCAGGATCAATGGTGCACATTACTTCCGGGTTTCGGTTGCCAATCATGTCACTCGGCTCCGCCCTACAAGTGTCGTCACAGTCACGTGACTTTCCCTTTGTGTAACAAGAACACCACCTAGAGGCGATTCAGTTCGCATTGGGCGCTATACAAGTATTTCATTCATTCATTCACCATGAGAAACTGTTTTCTATCTATGTAAATCTATTTTATTTTATTGATGAGCATGTTACTTATCATATGAACGTGATTGATTATTAGGCGGTGCAACATTGTTTACGTATATTTATGTTTTGATTATTGTGGGAACATGTTTATGTTTGAAGCCACTGTTTTAGATTTCTTTATGTTTGTTTGATCCCGGCACTTTTTGTTAATCCTAATTCCACTGCTTACAATAACACATGCACTATAGTACCAAAAGTATTGGGACACCTGCCTTTGCACGCACATTTCGTTATATATTAATTAAAATGCTTAACCTACGTAGTCTTACCCGAAGGCCTCGATGCACAAAAACAAAAGGACATTGACATTAAAAAAAAAACCTTAAGAGAACCAACAAACCAGCATAGCAAGATACAGAATAAAAGCCAGGGAGTCTGTCCATCACACCCCAATTAAAAATGAGGCGACTCCAAGGCCGCGTACACACGCGCGGACTGTTCGCCCAACTTTGTCCGTCCAACAGTTTCGGCAAACAGTCCGCTCAAAATTAGCATGGACGGACATGGCCACACACGACGAACGAACAGTTTGCTGAAACCGTGCGCGATGACGTGAACGGCACGTACGACGGGACGAAAAATACGACGTCCTATACACTGCATTATAACTTTCGGCGTGTTAAGCCTTTCTGAGCATGCGCCAAACTTAGTCTGTGGAACAAGCCTACACACGGGCGGACTGTTCGCTAAAACAAGGTTTCAGCGGAAAGTTTTTCGGAATTTCCGAAAAACCTTGTCCGTCCAACTGTCCGCTGAAACTGTCCGCTGAAGGCCCACACACGAGCGGACTGTCCGCCCAAACACTGTTCAGCGGACAAGGTTGGGCGAACAGTCCGCCCGTGTGTACGCGGCCCAAAAGTTTGTACAAAAAGTACTGTTTTCAATTTCTTTCGAAATTTCAAAAAGTAATTCTCAAGTCTCAGTTTCAGAGGCAAGGAGTTCATAAATTCATCTACTTGTACTTCACACTTTCTCCTTCTGCATTTTTTTTTTTTACATTTTGGAATCTTCAGTATAGCCAAGTTCATCGATTTCAAGGATCGAGTAGGCACATACTTGACAAATTTTTCCTTCAGATACTCTGGGCCATATCCATGGAGTGCCTTAAGGACAAGACAAGTTTTATGAACTTTAATATCATCCCAGTCTTAGTCCGTAGGGTTCAATATTGAGTTGGCCCACCCCTTGCAGCTATAACAGCTTCAACTCTTCTGGGAAGGCCGTCCACAAGGTTTAGGAGGGTGTCTATGGGAATGTTTGACCATTCTTCCAGAAGAGCATTTGTGAGGTCAGGCACCCATGTGGATGAGAAGGCCTGGCTCACAGTCTCCACTCTAATTCACCCCAAAGGTGTTGGGTGCTGGTTGAGGTCAGGATCTGTGCAGGCCGGTCAAGTTCCTCCACCCCAAACTCGCTCATCCATGTCTTTATGGACCTTGCTTTGTGCACTGGTCCAAATCATTTGGTGGAGGGGGGATTATGGTGTGGGGGTTGTTTTTCAGGGGTTGGGTTTGGCCCCTTAGTTCCAGTGAAGGGAACACTTAAGGCGTCAGCATACCAAGACATTTTGGACAATTTCATGCTCCCAACTTTGTGGGAACAGTTTGGGGACGGCCCCTTCCTGTTCCAACATGACTGCGCACCAGTGCACAAAGCAAGGTCCATAACGACATGGATGAGCGAGTTTGGGGGGGGGGGGGGGAGGAACTTGACTGACCGATAGAACACCTTTGGGATGAATTAGAGCATCTACAAATGCGCTTCTGGAAGAATGGTGAAACATTCCCATAGACACCCTCCTAAACCTTGTGGACGGCCTTCCCAGAAGAGTTGAAGCTGTTATAGCTGCTAAGGGCGAGCCAATTCAACATGGAACCCTACGGACTAAGCCCTTGTACACACGGTCGGAGAATCCATCGGAATGTGTCCTATCGGACCGTGTTGTCGGATAATCCGACTGTGTGTGGTATGCATCGGACTGTTTCCGTCGGAATATCTGTCGGACCAAATTTTCAAACTTGCTGGAAATATTTTCCGACAAACTGGTCCGATAGGACATACTCCGATCATGTGTAGAGAATTCCGATCGGACAAAGTGCCACGCATGCTCAGATCAAATTCCTACATCAAAGCTATTGGCTACTAGCGTGAATGTAGTCCCATCGTAACGAAATTACGTCATCACGTTCTGAAAGATCGGATTTTTCGACAACTTTGTCCGACCGTGTGTATGCAACAGTTTTGGACAAAATCCGACGGATTTGGTTGTCGAAATCTCCGACCGTGTGTACAGGGGCTTAAAGTTCATGTGTGTATGTAAAGGCAGGCGTCCCAATACTTTTGGTAATATAGTGCAGTTGCATTAGAGCACATTTAATATACAATTACCATTGAGTAGTGCGGGAGTGTCATCACATAGGATTTGTCACACGTAGAGGGGCATGAGAGGGAGCTGGCAAGAGAATGCATACCATAGCATAGTATGCATTGTAAGTGCATACAACTACGCACATTATTACTGAAATCACAACAAAAACTGGCCAGGGTCTATATCCGCTCTACGAGGTTCAAGAGACCCTTTATAAAAAATAAAAAAATAAAACAAGCTGACTTTTTGACTTAATAAAACATGGCATTGGGAATTCACTGATTGATTTTACGTGTTGCCGGCGGTGACTCTTTGCTTCCATCCCAGAGATAACAGATCTTTGACTTTTACCATGGCTGAGGATCTCCTATGGGACTGCAGCTATCACAAGGCCCCTCACATAAAGAGCTGTCTATTGTAGGAGCGGGCCAAGCGTCGTCAGACTTGGAGGATCAGAGGATGGCATAAACTCAGGAAGAGGAACAAGGAAAGAACAGGAGCCAGACAAAGACGAGAGACAGACGAGATCCATTCCCAGAGGCTTCCCAGAGTCATGAAATATTTATAGTCCCCGGGACGTGGCATTCTGTACCAGGGCTGCGCCGCCTGAATTATACATGGGCTGCTGTGTACCCTCAAGGAGACGCGCGGGCACAGCGGCACGCAGGCATATGGTGGCACACAAACACATATTGCGCAGCCAGGTACATATTTATACATTCTAGATGAACTGTGAGCCAATGTTGATACACAAACAATGCAACCTATATTTCCACCTGGGTACCCATATGTCCCCGAACAATACCAGACGGTTGGAAGGCGGCGCCACAGCAAGGAAATCTGAGACAAATTGGAGTGCGGATCTTGTGTGCCAAGATTGTTTTTATGCAAATAGAAGATTGTACTGAGCAGCATTGTATTCTTAAAACAGAAGGCGTTTACATGTCGTCACCAACTTCACAAATCCTAAAAAAAAAGCATGGGATATATTCCTCATGTTAGGATGATGCAGATACAAAAGCCATTCCTTTTTGGCCCTGTGACCGATAATGTATCCAGAGCCTCTGGTTTATATTCCAGATACAATCTGGATATAGGGCCATTTATCTGATGGTACGTCCAGAGCCTCTGGTTTATAGACCGAATAGATCCTAAATATTGAGTAATTTATCCAACTGTCCATCTAGAGCCTCTGGTTTATAGACGGAATACATCCGAAATATAGAACCATTTATCCAACTGCCCATCTAGAGCCTCTGGTTTATAGACTGAATACATCCTAAATATTGAGTAATTTATCCAACTGTCCATCCAGAGCCTCTGGTTTATAGACTGGATACATCCTAAATATTTAATAATTTATTCAACCGTCCATCCAGAGCCTCTGGTTTATAGACCAGATACATCCCAAATATAGAACCATTTATCCAACTGCCCACCCAGAGCCTCTGGTTTATAGACTGAATACATCCTAAATATAGAACCATTTATCCAACTGCCCATCCAGAGCCTCTGGTTTATAGACCAGATACATCCCAAATATAGAACCATGTATCCAACTTCCCACCCAGAGCCTCTGGTTTATAGACTGGATACATCCTAAATATAGAACCATTTATCCAACTGTCCATCCAGAGCCTCTGGTTTATAGACCAGATACATCCTAAATATAGAATCACTTATTCAACTGTCCATCCAGAGCCTCTGGTTTATAGACTGAATACATCCTAAATATTGAGTCATTTATCCAACTGCCCATCCAGAGCCTCTGGTTTATAGACTGGATACATCCTAAATATAGAACCATTTATAAAACTGTCCATCCAGAGCCTCTGGTTTATAGACTGAATACATCCTAAATATAGAACCATTTATCCAACTGTCCACCCAGAGCCTCTGGTTTATAGACTGAATACATCCTAAATATTGAGTCATTTATCCAACTGTCCATCTAGAGCCTCTGGTTTATAGACTGAATACATCCTAAATATTGAGTAATTTATCCAACTGTCCATCCAGAGCCTCTGGTTTATAGACTGGATACATCCTACATATAGAACCATTTATCCAACTGTCCACCCAGAGCCTCTGGTTTATAGACTGAATACATCATAAATATTGAGTCATTTATCCAACTGTCCATCTAGAGCCTCTGGTTTATAGACTGAATACATCCTAAATATTGAGTAATTTATCCAACTGTCCATCCAGAGCCTCTGGTTTATAGACTGGATACATCCTACATATAGAACCATTTATCCAACTGTCCATCCAGAGCCTCTGGTTTATAGACTGGATACATCCTAAATATTGAGTAATTTATCCAACTGTCCATCCAGAGCCTCTGGTTTATAGACTGGATACATCCTACATATAGAACCATTTATCCAACTGTCCATCCAGAGCCTCTGGTTTATAGACTGAATACATCCTAAATATTGAGTAATTTATCCAACTGCCCATCCAGAGCCTCTGGTTTATAGACCAGATACATCCTAAATATAGAACCATTTATCCAACTGCCCATCCAGAGCCTCTGGTTTATAGACCAGATACATTCTAAATATTTAATAATTTATCCAACTGCCCAACCAGAGCCTCTGGTTTATAGACTGAATACATCCTAAATATAGAACCATTTATCCAACTGCCCATCCAGAGCCTCTGGTTTATAGACCAGATACATCCTAAATATTGAGTCATTTATCCAACTGTCCATCCAGAGCCTCTGGTTTATAGACCAGATACATCCTAAATATAGAACCATTTATCCAACTGTCCATCCAGAGCCTCTGGTTTATAGACCAGATACATCCTAAATATAGAACCATTTATCCAACTGCCCATCCAGAGCCTCTGGTTTATAGACCAGATACATTCTAAATATTTAATAATTTATCCAACTGCCCATCCAGAGCCTCTGGTTTATAGACTGGATACATCCTAAATATAGAACCATTAATCCAACTGCCCATCCAGAGCCTCTGGTTTATAGACTGAATCCATCCTAAATATCGAGTAATTTATCCAACTGTCCATCCAGAGCCTCTGGTTTATAGACTGGATACATCCTAAATATAGAACCATTTATCCAACTGTCCACGCAGAGCCTCTGGTTTATAGACTGAATACATCCTAAATATTGAGTCATTTATCCAACTGTCCATCCAGAGCCTCTGGTTTATAGACCAGATACATCCTAAATATAGAACCATTTATCCAACTGCCCATCCAGAGCCTCTGGTTTATAGACTGGATACATCCTAAATATTTAATAATGTATCCAACTGCCCATCCAGAGCCTCTGGTTTATAGACTGAATACATCCTAAATATAGAACCATTTATCCAACTGCCCATTCAGAGCCTCTGGTTTATAGACTGAATACATCCTAAATATAGAACCATTTATCCAACTGCCCATCCAGAGCCTCTGGTTTATAGACTGGATACATCCTACATATAGAACCATTTATCCAACTGCCCATCCAGAGCCTCTGGTTTATAGACTGAATACATCCTAAATATTGAGTCATTTATCCAACTGTCCACCCAGAACCTCTAATTTATAGACCACATACATCCTAAATATTTAATAATTTATTTGACCGTCCATCCAGAGCCTCTGGTTTATAGACCAGATACATCCCAAATATAGGACCGTTTATCCAACTGTCCACCCAGAGCCTCTGGTTTATAGACCAGATACATCCTAAAAGGTTTAGAAAGGATTGTCTAAAATAACCTAATCTCAACTAGGGTTCTATGGAACCCTAAGGTTCCTCCGGGGGTTGCTATTTCCTTGATCCTTGGTCTGAGGCTGGTTGACCTCCTGAGATGGCATCTGCATAGTTTCGTGTCCAGCGCCATTTGGCATAGCCAAAAGAATGATACAATAGATCTTTTAAGTTCTCTGTAAGGGGGGCATTCTCACCACCACTGTAAGGAGGGATATTCTTCCCAATGGCCACCAATGTAAGAAGCCTTTTTCTTACTGGCTGAACTGGTTTTTGCAGGGGTTACCCGAGAGCTGAAAATTATTGTAAGAGCTCCTCTAGGGTATAAACATTGAGAAAGCATTCCCTAAAGCAGGGTTTCTCAACCAGGGATCCATGGTTCATCCGGAGGTTGCTAGGGGGTTCCTTGAGTTGTGGCTGAATGACCTGCTATCTGGTGATGCCTTGGTCCGAAACCACTTGGCAGAGCCAACAGCGTGATACCATTGATCTTTTTAACTCTTCGAGAAGGGTGGCCTTTTGATCATCAATGTAAGGGGCATTCTTCCCACCGACCACCAATAGGTTCCTCTGGGGTAAAAAGGTCGATAAAGTTTGGTCTAGACCAGTGATGGCAAACCTTGGCACCCCAGATGTTTTGGAACTACATTTCCCATGATGCTCCACTACACCGCAGAGTGCCAGAGCATCATGGGAAATGTAGTTCCAAAACATCTGGGGTGCCAAGGTTCACCATCACTGGTCTAGACCAAGGTTTCTCAGCCAGGGTTCCATGGAACTCAAAGGTTCCTCCAGAGGTTGCTAGGGGTGCCTTGAGCAATGAGCAATTTCTGCCTCTGAGATAAGTTCCCACTGAAACCATTGACCTTTTTATCTATCTGTAAGGGGGCAATTATTCCCAATGTCCACAAGTGTAAGAAGCTTTCTTTCCACTGACCATCACACTAATGTATCATGAAGATTTAGTCAATTTTAGCAAGGGCTCCCTGAGACCGGAAAGTTACTTCAAGGGTTCCTCTCTGTTGAAAATGCTGAGAAAGGCTGCTCTAAACTAAAAAGTGCTACCTTTACATACTTTGTAAATGCTGGCAAGCAGCGAATCATTAGGACTTGTCTATTTCCCAAAGACAACCTCTGGATATGACGCTGAGCACGTGACCTCAACTTCTTTGATCGACCATGGCGTGGCCTGTTCTGAGCAGAACCTGTCCTGTTATACTGCTGTATGGTCTTGGCCATCGTGCTGCAGCTCAGTTTCAGGGTCTTGGCAATCTTCTTATAGCCTAGGCCATCTTTATGTAGAGCAACAATTCTTCTTTTTTTTTCAGATCCTCAGAGAGTTCTTTGCCATGAGGTGCCATGTTGAACTTCCAGTGACCAGTATGAGAGAGCGAGAGCGATGACACCAAATTTAACACATCTGCTCCCCATTCACACCTGAGACCTTGTAACACTAACGGGTCACATGACACAGGGAGGGAAAATGGCGAATTGGGCCCAATTTGGACATTTTCACTTAGGGGTGTACTCACTTTTGTTGCCAGAGGTTTAGACATTAATTTGCTGTGTGTTGAGTTATTTTAAGGGGACAGCAAATTTACACTGTTGTACAAGCTGTACACTCACTACTTTACATTGTAGACAAGTGTCATTTCTTCAGTGTTGTCACATGAAAAGAGAGAAGAAAATATTTACAACAATGTGAGGGGTGTACTTACTTTTGTGTGATACTGTATACACTATTATTTTTAACAGTGACTTCCAGCATCCAAAAGGAAATCTTCCTTTACATGCACCAGCACCAAACAACAAAAAAAGATATATATAAACAAAGCCTATGTCTTCATGTAAAAAACACTTCCCACAGGGATCCCCTCTGAGAAAGTCATGTGGGTGTGATGAAACATGTCGGGGTGGAGCTTGGGTGACATCATCTCATACACCCACATACACCACGTAATTTAATACAGTACACAGCAAAAACATTGGCATACATACAAGCTATCTCATCACTTCCCAGTCTGCATGTACACTGTGACTTCACCCAAGCTTCCCTTCAGCGTGTTTCGTCACGTCCACGTGACTTCCTCAGTGGGGATTTTGCGGGAAGTGTTTATTATATGAAGCCAGGAAGAGAGACTTATTTTGTTTCGATTTTTTTTATTTGTTTGGTGCTGGTGCATGTAAAGGGAATTTTATTGTTTTGGATGCTGGAAGTCACTGTTAATAATAATATATACTATACTGCCAAAAGTATTGGGACACCTGTCTTTACACATGCATGAACTTTAAAGGCATCCCAGTCTTAGTCCGTAGGGTTCAATGTTGAGTTGTCCCAGCCTTTGCACGCTACATAATTCTCTCTCTCTCTCTCTATCTTCATATTATAAAATCTTCTTACTGTGTCTTGTGCTCCACAATAGTTCTTCACCACTTTCCGCCATTTTTGTGCTCCCCACTGGGTGTACCCTCTCACCTTTTAACCATGACCTACTTATATACTATAGTAGGTCACATAGCACATAGTTACCCTCTCAGGGGTTCTCCAAGCTCCAATCCCTCAATGCATTTTATCACGCTCATGTGACTTTCTCAGGGGGAATCCCTGTGGGAAGTGTTTATTATATGAAAACGGAGAAGAGAGACTATTTTATACATATATACACTCACATTATCTCACCTTAACCCAGCGTGCATAAGAGATTAGGAGCCTCAATACAGTACACAGCACTGTTAATAATAATATATACTATATTACCAAAAGTATTGGGACGTCTGCCTTTACACATGCATGAACTTTAATGGCATCCCAGTCTTAGTCCGTAGGGTTCAATGTTGCGTTGTCCCACCCTTTGCACACTACATAATTCTCTCTCTCTCAGAGAAGAATAGAAGACTATTTCATACATATATACACTCACATTATCTAGTGCACCTTAACCCAGCGCACATAAGAGATTGAGAGCCTCAATACAGGACACAGCAAAAACATTGGCATCTGGCATACATACAAGGTATCTCATCACTTCCCAGTCTGCATTCACCCAAGCTCCCCTTCAGCGCGTTTCGTCACGTCCATGTGACTTCCTCAGTGGGGATTTTGCGGGAGGTGTGTTTATTACATGAAGCCAGGAAGAGGGACTTATTTTATTTAGATTTTTTATTTTTATTTGTTTGGTAAGGGAATTTTATTGTTTTGGATGCTGGAAGTCACTGTTAATAATAATATATATTACCAAAAGTATTGGTATGCCTGTCTTTACACACGCATGAACTTTAAAGGCATCCCAGTTTCTCTCTCTAACTTCATATTATAAATCAGTATTATGAAAGGTAACGACATACCGGTTGTAATTTTACACCAATGAGCCATCATAGATGGGCTTTGGCTCCCCTCTAGCATTGGCTGAGCATGTGGTGCATTGAACCCATTGATACCAACTGAGCATCCTGCAAAGGTCACAGTGTAACCGGGGCGCTGTTGCTGACCATATGTACTTGTCTAGGGGTACCGGGTAGGTTTACCTAAGTGACCGCTAACCAGATGGGGGAGTTGGCAAACAGAAGGTCGGGGACTTACCGTATCCTAGACCCCTGGCCCCCCGTGGCACATTGCACCCCCCCCCCCATATACCGCCTTCTCAGCCAAGACTCCATGCTCGAGCCTCGGATAAAACTCCCAGCGACTTTTTCACCTACTTAGGCAGCAGTCGTGCATATGGTCTGCCAGTTAAAAATAAAGACAATACGCATAAATTAGCATCCATAATGCTCCACTCTTCCCATTAAATATGCAAATTCCCCCAGACATTACAGAACACCTTCTGTTCGGAGTGAATAAATTTGAATTTGCAATTAGAATAATCTTGTATAATTAATGAAAAGCGTCAATTTTGGCTCATAAGTAATTTGATTATCATGTTGATAGGGCACTTATCAAGCTCTCTAAACCACTGGGGCTGGGCTGCCAGGAGAGGGGACTAGAGGAGGTGGGGGGGGGTGGGGTGGGGTGGGGGCAGACATGGAGAGACCACCCGAGGGGCCTGTGGGGGTCCAGCGGGTGACAATGGCGCACAAGGGGACAGGCTGGCAATGGGTCCAACATTGGCGAGCGCCAGTGTGGGGTATGAGCGTCAGTTTGTTGCAGTCATAGTATATTTATCCCCCGAAAAATACCTTAAAATGTGCGAATTTATGGTCTTCACCTCCTAATAATTACCAGCACCCCATTCATGTAATGACCTGTGCCCCTCCCCCCCCCCCTACAATCCGTCAATATAGAAAATATTTTACCATCATGCCCAAAGTGTGTGTATTTATCACAACTATAATGTCCCGTAATGTACGCTGTATTTCACTACACTCTAATTTTTATTTTTTTTAAATCAGAGTTAAAAAAATATATTTTCCCCAAAATTATTTTATTTATGCAATTCATAGAAAGAATGTAAAAAAAAGACACATTTTCTACTTTGATCAGTGTTATTTTAAAAAAAAATTTCACTGTAGTTAGTAACCATACATTTTATTTTATCGTTCATCCCAACTTAAATTACACTAAAATTATTATAACAAAGCATTGAAAAGTTATGTACAAATAAATACCCCCCTCCATTTTATACTTTTTTTAATGTAACACAAAAATACATAAATAAATTTAAAAAAATAATGGTTAGAAGAAACGGACATATTTATTATGGTTATGCCTTCTTTTTTTTTTTTTTCTTTTTTTTATATATATTTCTCTAACCAATATGTTCCATTTTTTTCCCCTAATCATTACGTTCCTGCTGATTTTATTTATATCTTATTAATCATTATTTTCCTATTGAATAATTTTTTTGTATTTTTCCAAACATTGTTTTTTTCCTATTTCTTCATTTGTTTATTTATTTTGTATTTTTCTAACCATTTTGTTGCTGATATATTTTTTTTAATTTCTATTTTTTATTCATTATTTTCCTGTTGATTTTTTTTTTATCTTAACCATTATTTTTCTGTTGTATATTTTTTTTGTTTGTATTTTTCTTACCATTATGTTCCTTGCTGATTTTATTTATTTCTATCTTATTAATCATTATATACCTATTGACTTTTATTGGAATTTTTTGAACCATTGTTTTTCTCCTATTTGTTCTTGATGATTTTTTTTTCTATTTTTTAACCATTATTTTCCTATTGACTGTTTTTTTTTTTGTTTTTTTATCTGCTGATTTTATTTACTTCTATCTATAATTTTCCTATTGACTTTTTTTTTGCATTTTTATAACCATTGTTTTATTTACATTTATTTATTTATTCATATATTTGTTTATTTATTTTGTACTTTTCTAACCATTATGTTTCTGATAAAAAAAAATTTATTTATTTTTTAGCCATTATTTTCCTGTTGATTTTATTTATTTATATCATAGTAAGCATTATTTTCCTATTTTTTTATTTATTTTTCAAACCATTGTTTTTCATTTATTTATTTATTCATATATTTTGTTTATTTATTTTGTACTTTTCTAACCATTATGTTCCTGATAATGGTTAAAAAATAGAAATTAAAAAAATATATTTTCCGGGTATTTTATTTATTTATATCTTATTAATCATTATTTTCCTGATTGATTTTTATTAGAATTTTTTTTCAAACCATTGTTTTTCTCCTATTTGTTTATTCATATATTTGTTTATTTATTTTGTACTTTTCTAACCGTTATGTTTCTGATAATTATTTTTTTTTTCATTTCTATTTTTTAACCATTATTTTCCTGTTGACTTTTTTTTTATCGTAACCATTATTTTTCTATTTTTTGTATATATATATATATAATTATATTATATATATATATAATTTTATTTTTTTTGTTCTGACCATTATGTTCCTGATGATTTTTTTTAACCATCATTTTTCCATTATTTTCCTGTTGACTTTTTTTTTTATCTTAATATTTATATATATATATATATTTTTTTTTTTCTGACCAGTATGTTGATGATTTTTATTTTAACCATAATTTCTCTGACGATTTTTAAGGGGAAAAGGGGAAGAAGGAGTTATTTAGAGCTAACTATGGTAAACTAGGGGTTAATAAAGGGTATATAGGAATAAATTGTATTTAAATTAATTTATTTTTTTAATTTTTGGTTTTTCGTTTTTTTGGTACAAAGTGCATCCTTTTGACCTGCAGATGCATGAAACAGAGTACTGTAGATACAAAAATAATAGTGTTACTTTGTATCTCTTTATCTCACAACATAAGCAATGTCACTTTGTATCCCTCTGTCTCAGCTTTGTTTATAAACACTGTGTCAGACGGTCCTTTTTTGTTTTTGTTTTTTTGACAGCAGCTGCTGATTATTAAAGGAAGAGTAATTTGCAATCTCGCCGTTCGGCAATCCTGTTGCTGATACAATTAAAGTCCTGACTACTCCCAGGTTCTCATGAAGGTCTTCTCTAGGGAGAAGGGTTTTCTACAAAGAGGGGGGGAACCTCAGTAACCCCCATGGGGTGTGATCCTAAAAAACGCACCTAACCGACTGGGATATCCATCCATGGGGATCCTGATCCTTGGGCTCCCTGACATCTCCTGGTCCTTACCCTGTTCTCTGATCAAGAGCTGGGGCTGCTTCTAAACCCCAACTGCCCCCTACTCTGAACTTGCCCTCCAAGGGCCCCTCATTGATCAGATCCTTCTCTTCACAGTACATCTGTATCTCACAACATTCAATGAAATCGCTCAGGAATTTTGTGTCAAAAGGTACACAGGCTCCCCCAAGATGGCGCCCATCGGAGCCCATGGCTGAGGACACATAATGCTACAATTCCCCCTAGTGCCTAAAGTATGATTATGTGTCAGCAAAAATCCCCCCCCCCCCCAAAAAAAAAAAATAAATAAAATAAAATCAGGCACTAATCTGTTGCTTACTCTCTAAGCATAAACCCCTCCTTCCTCCCAGTAATAATCCAACCCCCTGCTAAAATACCCCTTCTGGCACAAATCTTTGCCCCATCCCCTCCAAGCTCAAATCCTCTCTCGTCTCCATATGCCCCCAGCACAAATCCACCTATCGTTCAAAGAAAAAAAACCCACACTCCAAATCCCCCCTCCTAGCACAAATAACTCCCCAATCATTCCTTCTAGCACAAATGCCCACCATATTACCCTACCTTTTCTAGCACAAACCCCCTCTTAGCATATTCCTCCACAAATTTCCCCTCTTAGAAAAATTCTTACCTCCTGCCCCCCCTCCCCTACAACAGAAATCACCACTCAGCACACCGCCCCGAATTCCACCTCTTACAACAATTCTTACTTCCTACCACCCCCCCCCCCCAACACAAATCACCACTCAGCACACCTCCCCAAATTTCCCCTCTTAGAAGAATTCTTACCTCCTGCCCCCTCCCCCCAACACAAATCACCACTCAGCACACCTCCGCAAATCTCCCCTCTTAGAAGAATTCTTACCCCCTGCCAACCAACCCCCCCCCCCCCAACACAAATCACTACTCAGTACACCTCTCCAAGGTCCCCTCTTAGAGCAATTATTATCTCCTGCCCCCCCCCCCCCAACACAAATCACCACTCAGCACACCTCTGCAAATTTCCCCTCTTAGAAGAATTCCTACCCCCCCCCCCAACACAAATCGCCACTCAGCACACGTCCGCAAATTTCCCCTCTTAGAATAATTCTTACCCCCTGCCACCCACCCCCTGCCCAACACAAATCACCACGCAGTACACCTCTCCAAGGTCCCCTCTTAGAGCAATTATTACCTCCCCCCCCACAAACAAATCACCACTCAGCAGTGCACACCTCCCCAAATTTTCCCTCTTACAACAATTCTTGGTGTTTTTTTTTCATTTACTTAGCAAAAAAAAAAAACAGTAATGAATAAATACAACCAAAAGAAAGTTCTATTTGTGTAAAAATAGTGATAAAAATGTCATTTGGGTGCAGCGTAGCACGACCGCGCAATTGTCATTCAAAGTGTGAGAGCGCTGGAAGCTGAAGAGTGGCCTGGGCAGCAAGGGGGTGAAAGTGCCCGGTATTGAAGCGGTTACAGTGTTGCCCATGGAGATTTTTAAGTACCATAATGTGACCACATTCCATATTCCATACATTACATGAGGTATTTATTTATTCCGTGTGACATCATCAAAGTAATTGGGTCTTGTATTGTGTTTTTGTGCATTAAAATTGATTCATGTGTTTTTTTTACCAAACTTGTGTTTGCTGCGCGTGACATAAAAAAAATTGCAACAGCCACCATTTTTCTCTACAGGGCCTCTGTTTATAAATATATATATATATATATATCCTATACATGCCCTAGGGCAGTGATGGGGAACCTCGGCACCCCCAGATGTTTCGGAACTACATTTCCCATGATGCTCAACTACACTGCAGAGTGGATGAGCATCATGGGAAATGTAGTTCCAAAACATCTGGGGTGCCAAGGTTCTCCATCACTAGGGGGGGTCTGTAAGCTCACATATAGACATGTCCTGGGGGGTCTGTAAGCTCACATATAGACATGTCCTGGGGGGTGTGTAAGCTCACATATAGGTGTGTCCTGGGGGGTCTGTAAGCTCACATATAGACATGTCCTGGGGGGTCTGTAAGCTCACATATAGACGTGTCCTGGGGGGTCTATAAGCTCACATATAGACGTGTCCTGGGGGGTCTGTAAGCTCACATATAGACATGTCCTGGGGGGTCTGTAAGCTCACATATAGGCGTGTCCTGGGGGGTCTGTAAGCTCACATATAGGCGTGTCCTGGGGGGGGGGGTCTGTAAGCTCACATATAGGCGTGTCCTGGGGGTCTGTAAGCTCACATATAGGCGTGTCCTGGGGGGGTCTGTAAGCTCACATATAGGTGTGTCCTCGGGGGGTCTATAAGCTCACATATAGGCGTGTCCTGGGGGGGTCTGTAAGCTCACATATAGACATGTCCTGGGGGGTCTGTAAGCTCACATATAGGCGTGTCCTGGGGGGGGTCTGTAAGCTCACATATAGACATGTCCTGGGGGGTCTGTAAGCTCACATATAGGCATGTCCTGGGGGGTCTGTAAGCTCACATATAGGCGTGTCCTGGGGGGTCTGTAAGCTCACATATAGACATGTCCTGGGGGGTCTGTAAGCTCACATATAGGCGTGTCCTGGGGGGTCTGTAAGCTCACATATAGGCGTGTCCTGGGGGGGGGGGGTCTGTAAGCTCACATATAGGCGTGTCCTGGGGGTCTGTAAGCTCACATATAGGCGTGTCCTGGGGGGGTCTGTAAGCTCACATATAGGTGTGTCCTCGGGGGGTCTATAAGCTCACATATAGGCGTGTCCTGGGGGGGTCTGTAAGCTCACATATAGACATGTCCTGGGGGGTCTGTAAGCTCACATATAGGCGTGTCCTGGGGGGGGTCTGTAAGCTCACATATAGACATGTCCTGGGGGGTCTGTAAGCTCACATATAGGCATGTCCTGGGGGTCTGTAAGCTCACATATAGGCGTGTCCTGGGGGGGTCTGTAAGCTCACATATAGGTGTGTCCTCGGGGGGTCTATAAGCTCACATATAGGCGTGTTCTGGGGGGGGTCTGTAAGCTCACATATAGACATGTCCTGGGGGGTCTGTAAGCTCACATATAGGCGTGTCCTGGGGGGGGTCTCTAAGCTCACATATAGACATGTCCTGGGGGGTCTGTAAGCTCACATATAGGCGTGTCCTGGGGGGGGGGGGTCTGTAAGCTCACATATAGGCGTGTCCTGGGGGGGGGGTCTGTAAGCTCACATATAGACATGTCCTGGGGGGTCTGTAAGCTCACATATAGGTGTGTCCTGGGGGGTCTGTAAGCTCACATATAGACATGTCCAGGGGGGTCTGTAAGCTCACATATAGACATGTCCTGGGGGGTCTGTAAGCTCACATATAGACATGTCCTGAGGGATCTGTAAACTCACATATAGACATGTCCTGGGGGGTCTGTAAGCTCACATATAGGCGTGTCCTGGGGGGGTCTGTAAGCTCACATATAGGCGTGTCCTGGGGAGTCTATAAGCTCACATATAGACATGTCCTGGGGGGTCTGTAAGCTCACATATAGGCGTGTCCTGGGGGGTCTATAAGCTCACATATAGGCGTGTCCTGGGGTGTCTGTAAGCTCACATATAGACGTGTCCTGGGGGGTCTGTAAGCTCACATATAGGTGTGTCCTGGGGGGTCTGTAAGCTCACATATAGACATGTCCTGGGGGGTCTGTAAGCTCACATATAGACGTGTCCTGGGGGGTCTGTAAGCTCACATATAGGCGTGTCCTGGGGGGTCTGTAAGCTCACATATAGACATGTCCTGGGGGGTCTGTAAGCTCACATATAGGCGTGTGCCTGGGGGGTCTGTAAGCTCACATATAGACATGTCCTGGGGGGTCTGTAAGCTCACATATAGACGTGTCCTGGGGGGTCTGTAAGCTCACATATAGGCATGTCCAGGGGGGTCTGTAAGCTCACATATAGACATGTCCTGGGGGGTCTGTAAGCTCACATATAGACATGTCCTGAGGGATCTGTAAACTCACATATAGACATGTCCTGGGGGGTCTGTAAGCTCACATATAGACGTGTCCTGGGGGGTCTGTAAGCTCACATATAGGCGTGTCCTGGGGGGTCTGTAAGCTCACATATAGACATGTCCTGGGGGGTCTGTAAGCTCACATATAGGCGTGTCCTGGGGGTCTGTAAGCTCACATATAGGCGTGTGCCTGGGGGGTCTGTAAGCTCAAATATAGGCGTGTCCTGGGGAGTCTGTAAGCTCACATATAGACATGTACTAGGGTGGTCTCTAAGCTTATACCACTCCCTGGCTGCAAATGAGGCCTTACACGCAGAGGGGGAGAGGGGAATGCTCTGCAGTCCTGATATATTGCGGTGGGGTGTACTGGCAACATCATCAAGTTAAAATAAATAAAAATAAAGCCTGAAAAAAGAAAAAATGAATGCAGACGCCACATCTGTGGAATATTACATTTCCATTCTGGGATTTAGGAACACTTTAAAGCCGGGGGAATAATGTCATCCGATTCCTCTACTCCACTCCGTCTTTTCTTCACACCTCCGGTGACACGGGCCGTGTCCCCCGAGAGCGGAATTATCAGGACGGGACAAGGAATTGAGCTGCCTATTGTTTCCGCAAGAGACGGCCATTGCTGTCCCGCCAACTGTCACTCATCTGTCATCTGTCTGCTGATAGGCACCGAAAAGACGGCTGAGAGGCCAACCGGATCAATAAAGAGGTCTGACCGAGGAGAGCCGATCCGAGGAGACGAGCAGATAACAAGACAGCCGGACTGAGAGGAGAAGAGAGACGGGAGACACAATGCCTGACACCTTCTCACTTCCTGGAGAGAAGGAGGCGGGGGGGTCAGGACCGCAGTCTGTGCAATCTACATCTTATAATCTTCACAGACATACCGTCCTGCTGGAGGACTCTTCTCCTTCCCCCCACTCTCCTCTCCTGAAATACTCTGCTCCTTCCCCCCACTCTCCTCTCCTGAAATACTCTGCTCCTTCCCCTGACTCTCCTCTCCTATAATACTCTGCTCTTCTGGAGGACTCTGCTCCTTCCCCTGACTCTCCTCTCCCAAAATACTCTGCTCTACAGGAGGACTCTGCTCTCCTTTCCCTGACTCTCCACTCCCAAAATACTCTATTCTTCTGGAGGACTCTGCTCCTCCCCCTGACTCTCCTCTCCCAAAATACTCTGCTCTGCTGGAGGACTCTGCTCCTTCCCCTGACTCTCCTCGCCTGAAATACTCTGATCTTCTGGAGGATAGCCCGTAGACGTGGTGTATCTAGATAAAGGAAGGTCCGTAGATGTGGTGTATCTAGATAAAGGAAGGCCCGTAGACGTGGTGTATTTGGATAAAGGAAGGCCCGTAGACGTGGTGTATCTGGATAAAGGAAGGCCCGTAGATGTGGTGTATCTAGATAAAGGAAGGCCCGTAGACGTGGTTTATCTAGATAAAGGAAGGCCCGTAGACGTGTTGTATCTAGATAAAGGAAGGTCCGTAGATGTGGTGTATCTAGATAAAGGAAGGCCCGTAGACGTGGTGTATTTGGATAAAGGAAGGCCCGTAGATGTGTCGTATCTGGATAAAGGAAGGCCCGTAGATGTGGTGTATCTAGATAAAGGAAGGCCCGTAGACGTGGTGTATCTGGATAAAGGAAGGTCCGTAGATGTGGTGTATCTAGATAAAGGAAGACCCCTAGATGTGGTGTATCTAGATAAAGGAAGGCCTGTAGACGTGGTGTATCTGGATAAAGGAAGGCCCATAGACGTGGTGTATCTGGATAAAGGAAGGCCCGTAGATGTGGTGTATCTGGATAAAGGAAGGCCCGTAGATGTGGTGTATCTAGATAAAGGAAGGCCCGTAGACGTGGTGTATCTGGATAAAGGAAGGCCCGTAGATGTGGTGTATCTGGATAAAGGAAGGCCCGTAGACGTGGTGTATCTGGATAAAGGAAGGCCCGTAGATGTGGTGCATCTAGATAAAGGAAGGCCCGTAGACGTGGTGTATCTGGATAAAGGAAGGCTCGTAGATGTGGTGTATCTAGATAAAGGAAGGCCCGTAGACGTGGTGTATCTGGATAAAGGAAGGCCCATAGACGTGGTGTATCTGGATAAAGGAAGGCCCATAGACGTGGTGTATCTGGATAAAGGAAGGCCCGTAGATGTGGTGTATCTGGATAAAGGAAGGCCCGTAGATGTGGTGTATCTGGATAAAGGAAGGCCCGTAGACGTGGTGTATCTGGATAAAGGAAGGCCCATAGACGTGGTGTATCTAGATAAAGGAAGACCCGTAGATGTGGTGTATCTGGATAAATGAAGGTCCGTAGATGTGGTGTATCTGGATAAAGGAAGACCCGTAGACGTGGTGTATCTGGATAAAGGAAGGCCCGTAGACGTGGTGTATCTGGATAAAGGAAGACCCGTAGACGTGGTGTATCTAGATAAAGGAAGGCCCGTAGATGTGGTGTATCTAGATAAAGGAAGGCCTGTAGACGTGGTGTATCTGGATAAAGGAAGGCCCGTAGACGTGGTTTATCTAGATAAAGGAAGGCCCGTAGACGTGGTATATCTAGATAAAGGAAGGCCCGTAGACGTGGTGTATCTAGATAAAGGAAGGTCCGTAGATGTGGTGTATCTAGATAAAGGAAGGCCCGTAGACGTGGTGTATTTGGATAAAGGAAGGTCCGTAGACGTGGTGTATCTGGATAAAGGAAGGCCCGTAGATGTGGTGTATCTAGATAAAGGAAGGTCCGTAGATGTGGTGTATCTGGATAAAGGAAGGCCCGTAGACGTGGTGTATCTAGATAAAGGAAGGCCCGTAGACGTGGTGTATCTAGATAAAGGAAGGCCGGTAGACGTGGTGTATCTGGATAAAGGAAGGCCCGTAGACGTGGTGTATCTAGATAAAGGACAGCCCATAGACGTGGTTTATCTAGATAAAGGAAGGTCCGTAGATGTGGTGTATCTGGATAAAGGAAGGCCCGTAGACGTGGTGTATCTGGATAAAGGAAGACCCGTAGACGTGGTGTATCTAGATAAAGGAAGGCCCGTAGATGTGGTGTATCTGGATAAAGGAAGGCCCGTAGATGTGGTTTATCTAGATAAAGGAAGGTCCGTAGATGTGGTGCATCTAGATAAAGGAAGGCCCATAGACGTGGTGTATCTGGATAAAGGAAGGCCCGTAGACGTGGTGTATCTGGATAAAGGAAGGCCTGTAGACGTGGTGTATCTGGATAAAGGAAGACCTGTAGACGTGGGGTATATGGATAAAGGAAGACCCGTAGACGTGGTGTATCTAGATAAAGGAAGACCCGTAGACGTGGTGTATCTAGATAAAGGAAGGTCCGTAGATGTGGTGTATCTGGATAAAGGAAGGCCCGTAGACGTGGTGTATCTGGATAAAGGAAGGCCTGTAGACGTGGTGTATCTAGATATAGGAAGGCCCGTAGATGTGGTGTATCTAGATAAAGGAAGGCCCGTAGATGTGGTGTATCTAGATAAAGGAAGGCCCGTAGATGTGGTGTATCTAGATAAAGGAAGACCTGTAGACGTGGGGTATATGGATAAAGGAAGACCCGTAGACGTGGTGTATCTAGATAAAGGAAGACCTGTAGACGTGGGGTATATGGATAAAGGAAGACCCGTAGACGTGGTGTATCTAGATAAAGGAAGACCCGTAGACGTGGTGTATCTAGATAAAGGAAGGTCCGTAGATGTGGTGTATCTGGATAAAGGAAGGCCCGTAGACGTGATGTATCTGGATAAAGGAAGGCCTGTAGACGTGGTGTATCTAGATAAAGGAAGGCCCGTAGATGTGGTGTATCTAGATAAAGGAAGGCCCATAGATGTGGTGTATCTAGATAAAGGAAGGCCCGTAGACGTGGTGTATCTAGATAAAGGAAGGCCCGTAGATGTGGTGTATCTAGATAAAGGAAGGCCAGTAGACGTGGGGTATATGGATAAAGGAAGGCCTGTAGACGTGGTGTATCTAGATAAAGGAAGGCCCGTAGATGTGGTGTATCTAGATAAAGGAAGGCCCGTAGATGTGGTGTATCTAGATAAAGGAAGGCCCGTAGACGTGGTGTATCTGGATAAAGGAAGGCCCGTAGATGTGGTGTATCTAGATAAAGGAAGGCCCGTAGACGTGGTGTATCTGGATAAAGGAAGGCCCGTAGATGTGGTGTATCTAGATAAAGGAAGGCCCGTAGACGTGGTGTATCTAGATAAAGGAAGGCCCGTAGATGTGGTGTATCTAGATAAAGGAAGGCCCGTAGATGTGGTGTATCTAGATAAAGGAAGGCCCGTAGATGTGGTGTATCTAGATAAAGGAAGGCCCGTAGATGTGGTGTATCTAGATAAAGGAAGGCCCGTAGATGTGGTGTATCTAGATAAAGGAAGGCCCGTAGATGTGGTGTATCTAGATAAAGGAAGGCCCGTAGATGTGGTGTATCTGTATTTTGCAAAAGCATTTGACACAGTTCACCATAAACATTTACTGTACAAAATAAGGTCTGTTGGCATGGACCATAGGGGTGAGTACATGGATTGAAAACTGGCTACAAGGGCGAGTTCAGAGGGTGGCGATAAATGGAGAATACTTGAAATGGTCGGGGGTGGGTAGTGGGGTCCCCCAGGGTTCTGTGCTGGGACTAATCCCATTTAATTTGTTCATAAACGACCTGGAGGATGGGGATGGGGGAAACAGTTAAATCTCTGTATTTCTGGACAATACTAAGCTAAGCAGGGCAATAACTTCTCCGCAGGATGTGGAAACCTTGCAAGAAGATCTGAACAAATGAATGGGGGGGAGGGACAACTACATGACAAATGAGAAATGTAGAAAATTTTTAAATAACGCATTTGGGTGGCAAAAATCTGAATGCAATCTATAGACTGGGGGGAGAACCTCTGGGGGGATCTAGGATGGAAAATGACTCGGGGGTCCTAGTAGATGATAGGCTCAGCTTGGCATTGCATGCCATTGCTGAGCCTAACAAAGCAAACAGAATATCGGCATTAAAAAGGGGATCAACTCCAGAGATAAAACGATAATTCTCCCCTCTACAAGACTCTGGTCCGGCTGCACCTGGAGTATACTGTCCAGTTCTGGGCACCAGTCCTCAGGAAGGATGTCCTGGAAATGGAGCGACTACAAAGAAGGGCAACAAAGCTGATAAAGGGTCTGGAGGTTATTAGTTATGAGGAAAGATTACAAGCGCTGAACTTATTCTCTCTGGAGAAGAGACGCTTGAGAGGGGATATGATTTAATTATATAAATACCGGACTGGTGACCCCACAATGTATAAATACCAGACTGGTGACCCCACAATATATAAATCCCGGACTGGTGACCCCACAATATATAAATACCGGACTGGTGACCCCACAATATATAAATACCAGACTGGTGACCCCCACAATATATAAATACCAGACTGGTGACCCCACAATATATAAATACTGTACTGGTGACCCCACAATATATAAATACCGGACTGGTGACCCCACAATATATAAATACCAGACTGGTGACCCCACAATATATAAATACCAGACTGGTGACCCCACAATATACAAATACCAGACTGGTGACCCCACAATATACAAATACCAGACTGGTGACCCCACAATATACAAATACCAGACTGGTGACCCCACAATATATAAATACCGGACTGGTGACCCCACAATAGGCATACAACTTTTTTGCAGAAGCTAGCAGCTAGCTACCGTAACCCCGGTGTCCTCTTCTTCATCAGGCGGTCGGCTTCAAGATAAAAGTGATCTAGCGAACGCATACGTGAGCAGCGCCCACATTTGAAAACGGTGTTCAAACCACACATGCGCGGTATCGCCACGATCGGCAGAGCGAGAGCAATAATTCCAGCACTAGATCTCCTCTGTAAGACCCCTTTCACACTGAGCCACCCCGGGCGTCATCGGTAAAGCGGCGCTATTTTTAGCGCAACTTTACCGTCGTTTTAGCGGCCCTATTTGGCCGCTAGCAGGGCGTTTTTTTAACCCCCGCTATCGGCCAAAAAAGGGTTAAATCCGCCCGCAAAATTCCGCTGCAGCGGCACTTTGCCGGCAGTATAATAGCGCAGGGCTGCCCCATGGGGAGGAGTGGAGGAGGAGCAGGGTATTCACCGCTCCTCTGCCGCTGTAAAGAAGCTGCTGGCAGGACTTTTTGTGATGCCCCGCCAGCGCGGCGCCCCCCAGTGTGAACCCCCCTCGGGCTTTCACACTGGGTTTGCAGCTGAGGCTTTTTTCAGGTGCTTTACCGGCGCTATTTTTAGCGCCCGAAAAACGCTTCAGCGTGAAAGGGGTCTTAGTCTAAACGTGCAACCTGTAGAATTTTTTTTTATAAACGTCGCCTATGGAGATTGCTAAGGGTAAAAGTTTGTCGCCATTCCACGAGCGGAGGCACAATTTGGAAGCGTAACATGTTGGGTATCAATTTACTCGGCGTAACATTATCTTTCACTATATATAAAAAAAAATTGAATCTAAAAATTTTGAATTTACTGTTGTCTTATTTTTTAACTTAAAAAAGTGTATTTCCCCCCCCCCAAAAAAAAAAAGTGCGCTTGTCAGACCGCTGTGTACATAGGTGATGGGTTGTGTCTCTTAGGCCCTCTCTGCTCCTTTATGTAAATAGCTGTCAACATATTTTATGTGTACATTGTATATATTCTACCCATAGATATGTATTCCTTTCATGTCAGTTGGAGGATTGTACTATGGGGGTTTCGTTTTTCACTTTAGCATAACATTTTGTTGCTTGGTTATTTTCAATAAAAGATCAGCAAAATCCTCCAGCAGTGCAGAATATTGCAGGAAAAGAGAGATAAATAGAGGAAGGAGCAGAGTCCTCCGGAAGACCAGAGCAGAGTCCTCCGGAAGACCAGAGTATTTCGGGAGAGGAGAGTCAGGGGAAGGATCAGAGTCCTCCAGCAGTGCAGAGTATTTCAGGAGAGGATAGTTAGATAGAAGAAGGAGCAAAGTCCTCCAGCAGAGTATTTCAGGAGAGGATAGTTAGATAGAAGAAGGAGCAAAGTCCTCCAGTAGAGTATTTCAGGAGAGGAGAGTTATAGAAGAAGGAGCAGAGTCCTCCAGTAGAGTATTTCAGGAGAGGAGAGTTATAGAGGAAGGAGCAGAATCCTCCAGCAGAGTATTTCAGGAGAGGTTAGTTAGATAGAAGAAGGAGAAGAGTCCTCCAGTAGAGCAGAGTATTTCAGGAGAGGATAGTTAGATAGAAGAAGGAGCAGAGTCCTCCAGTAGAGTATTTCAGGAGAGGAGAGTTAGATAGAAAAAGGAGCAAAGTCCTCCAGTAGAGTATTTCAGGAGATCAGAGTTATAGAGGAAGGAGCAGAGTCCTCCAGTAGAGTATTTCAGGAGAGGAGAGTTATAGAGGAAGGAGCAGAGTCCTCCAGCAGAGTATTTCAGGAGAGGAGAGTTATAGAGGAAGGAGCAGAGTCCCCCAACAGAGTATTTCAGGAGAGGTTAGTTAGATAGAAGAAGGAGAAGAGTCCTCCAGTAGAGCAGAGTATTTCAGGAGAGGATAGTTAGATAGAAGAAGGAGCAGAGTCCTCCAGTAGAGTACTTCAGGAGAGGAGAGTTATAGAGGAAGGAGTAGAGTCCTCCAGCAGAGTATTTCAGGAGAGGAGAGTTAGATAGAAGAAGGAGCAGAGTCCTCCAGCAGAGTATTTCAGGAGATCAGAGTTATAGAGGAAGGAGCAGAGTCCTCCAGCAGAGTATTTCAGGAGAGGAGAGTTAGATAGAAAAAGGAGCAGAGTCCTCCAGCAGAGTATTTCAGGAGCGGAGAAATATAAAGAAAGGAGCAGAGTCCCCCAGCAGAGTATTCCAGGATAGGATAGTTAGATAGAAGAAGGAGCAGAGTCCTCCAGCAGAGTATTTCAGGAGAGGAGAGTTATAGAGGAAGAAGCAGAGTCCTCCAGCAGAGTATTTCAGGAGAGGAGAAATATAGAGGAAGGAGCAGAGTCCTCCAGCAGAGTATTTCAGAAGAGGATAGTTAGATAGAAGAGGAGCAGAGTCCTCCAGTAGAGTATTTCAGGAGAGGAGAGTTATAGAGGAAGGAGCAGAGTCCTCCAGCAGAGTATTTCAGGAGAGGAGAGTTATATAGAAGGAGGAGCAGAGTCCTCCAGCAGAGCAGAGTATTTTAGGAGAGGAGAGTTATAGAGGAAGGAGCAGAGTCCTCCAGCAGAGTATTTTAGGAGAGGAGAGTTATAGAGGAAGGAGCAGAGTCCTCCAGCAGAGTATTTCAGGAGAGGAGAGTTATAGAGGAAGGAGCAGAGTCCTCCAGCAGAGTATTTCAGGAGAGGAGAGTTATATAGAAGGAGGAGCAGAGTCCTCCAGCAGAGCAGAGTATTTTAGGAGAGGAGAGTTATAGAGGAAGGAGCAGAGTCCTCCAGCAGAGTATTTTAGGAGAGGAGAGTTATAGAGGAAGGAGCAGAGTCCTCCAGCAGAGTATTTCAGGAGAGGAGAGTTATAGAGGAAGGAGCAGAGTCCTCCAGCAGAGTATTTCAGGAGAGGAGAGTTATATAGAAGGAGGAGCAGAGTCCTCCAGCAGAGCAGAGTATTTTAGGAGAGGAGAGTTATAGAGGAAGGAGCAGAGTCCTCCAGCAGAGTATTTTAGGAGAGGAGAGTTATAGAGGAAGGAGCAGAGTCCTCCAGCAGAGTATTTCAGGAGAGGAGAGTTATAGAGGAAGGAGCAGAGTCCTCCAGCAGAGTATTTCAGGAGAGGAGAGTTATATAGAAGGAGGAGCAGAGTCCTCCAGCAGAGCAGAGTATTTTAGGAGAGGAGAGTTATAGAGGAAGGAGCAGAGTCCTCCAGCAGAGTATTTTAGGAGAGGAGAGTTATAGAGGAAGGAGCAGAGTCCTCCAGCAGAGTATTTTAGGAGAGAAGAGTTATATAGAAAGAGGTTCACATTTTGACTGTTTTGCTTGTCCACAGGGTACAATGCTAAGTACATTTTTTTTATGTAATAAATTTGCACTGAGTCGCTCCTCCCATGCTCATCTACCGTCCGGTTATAAATCAATGAGCTGCATGTAATTTTCTATTTTCATTAAACGGTTCTGCGGGGGGGGGGGGGGGGGTCACAACATTCTCCTCCTCCGCCTTTAGGTCATAAAATACGTTGGGACATTCAAACGTAGCCTGGCATGGCTCACCTGTCTATGATGACCGGGTCTGAGGGCGTCTCATTGCGATTCCCGCAGCTCTTCTTGTCGCAGCACCGACTGGAATGGAAGAAAATACAGTCAATTGAAGAAAATTCCGGTAAATATTATTAGAAAGCACCATTGATTCTTAGAAATAAATAATCAATACATAAACGGTCTATATCAGTGATGGAGAACCTTGGCACCCCAGATGTTCTGGAACTACATTTCCCATGGTGCTCATGCACTCTGCAGTGTAGTTCAGTGTAGTTGCATCTCAGATGCAAAGAGGGTCCCCTTGGCATTTGCATTTAAGTTATTATATAGACCAGTGATGGGGAACCTCGGCCCCCCCAGATGTTTTGGAACTACATTTCCCATGATGCTCAATTACACTGCAGAGTGCATGAGCATCATGGGAAATGTAGTTCCAGAACATCTGGGGTGCACGAGGTTCCCCATCACTGGTCTATATAATAACTTAAATGAAAATGGCAAGGGGACCCTCTTTGCACCTGAGATGTCACCTCTGCATATGAAAATGTGGAGCTATTAAAATCTGGAGCAGTTGTCCACCGGAGCTACTTCTAGGCCACCGCTGTATATTGTTTTAAATAAAAGGGCTTGGACAGGCATGTACTGGCCATTGGGACTACAGGGAGTTTCTCGGTGGGCCGATGGCTCAGTGGGCCACTCTGATGTAAGGGGGCTGGTGATGGGACACTCTGATGTAAGGGGGCTGGTGATGGGACACTCTGATGTAAGGGGGCTGGTGATGGGACACTCTGATGTAAGGGGGTGCTGATGGGACACTCTGATGTAAGGGGGTGCTGATGAGACACTCTGATGTAAGGGGGTGCTGATGGGACACTCTGATGTAAGGGGGCTGGTGATGGGACACTCTGATGTAAGGGGCTGGTGATGGGACACTCTGATGTAAGGGGGTGCTGATGGGACACTCTGATGTAAGGGGGTGCTGATGAGACAATCTGATGTAAGGGCGCTGATGGGACACTCTGATGTAAGGGGGCTGGTGATGGGACACTCTGATGTAAGGGGGCTGGTGATGGGACACTCTGATGTAAGGGGGCTGGTGATGGGACACTCTGATGTAAGGGGGTGCCAATGAGACACTCTGATGTAAGGGCGCTGATGGGACACTCTGATGTAAGGGGGTGCTGATGAGACACTCTGATGTAAGGGGTGCTGATGGGACACTCTGATGTAAGGGGTGCTGATGGGACACTCTGATGTAAGGGGTGCTGATGAGACACTCTGATGTAAGGGGTGCTGATGGGACACTTTGATGTAAGGGGGTGCTGATGAGACACTCTGATGTAAGGGCGCTGATGGGACACTCTGATGTAAGGGGGCTGGTGATGGGACACTCTGATGTAAGGGGGTGCCAATGAGACACTCTGATGTAAGGGCGCTGATGGGACACTCTGATGTAAGGGGCGCTGATGGGACACTCTGATGTAAGGGGGTGCCGATGGGACACTCTGATGTAAGGGGGTGCCGATGGGACACTCTGATGTAAGGGGTAGCCGATGGGACACTCTGATGTAAGGGGGTGCTGATGGGACACTCTGATGTAAGGGGGTGCCGATGAGACACTCTGATGTAAGGGGGTGCTGATGGGACACTCTGATGTAAGGGGGTGCCGTTGGGACACTCTGATGTAAGGGGGTGCTGATGGGACACTCTGATGTAAGGGGGTGCTAATGGGACACTCTGATGTAAGGGGGTGCTGATGGGAACTCTGATGTAGGGGGGTGCTGATGGGAACTCTGATGTAAGGGGGTGCTGATGGGACACTCTGATGTAAGGGGGTGCTGATGGGAACTCTGATGTAAGGGGGTGCTGATGGGAACTCTGATGTAAGGGGGTGCTGATGGGAACTCTGATGTAAGGGGGTGCTGATGGGACACTCTGATGTAAGGGGGTGCTGCTGATGGGACACTCTGATGTAAGGGGGCTGCCGATGAGACACTCTGATGTAAGGGGGCTGCTGATGGGACACTCTGATGTAAGGGGGTGCTGCTGATGGGACACTCTGATGTAAGGAGGTGCTGATGGGACACTCTGATGTAAGGGGGTGCTGATGGGACACTCTGATGTAAGGGGGTGCTGATGGGACACTCTGATGTAAGGGCGCTAATGGGACACTCTGATGTAAGGGGGCGCTGATGGGACACTCTGATGTAAGGGGGCTGCTGATGGGACACTCTGATGTAAGGGGGTGCTGATGGGACACTCTGATGTAAGGGGGCTGCTGATGGGACACTCTGATGTTAGGGGGTGCTGATGGGACACTCTGATGTAAGGGGGTGCCGATGAGACACTCTGATGTAAGGGGGTGCCGATGGGACACTCTGATGTAAGGGGGTGCCGATGGGACACTCTGATGTAAGGGGGTGCTGATGGGACACTCTGATGTAAGGGGGTGCTGATGGGAACTCTGATGTAAGGGGGTGCTGATGGGAACTCTGATGTAAGGGGGTGCTGATGGGACACTCTGATGTAAGGGGGTGCCGATGAGACACTCTGATGTAAGGGGGCGCCGATGGGACACTCTGATGTAAGGGGGCTGGTGATGGGACACTCTGATGTAAGGGGGTGCTGATGGGACACTCTGATGTAAGGGGGTGCTGATGGGACACTCTGATGTAAGGGGGTGCTGTTGAGACACTCTGATGTAAGGGGGTGCTGTTGAGACACTCTGATGCAAGAGGCTGCTGATGGGACACTCAAAATGTAAGTGGGCCGGTCTAAGGATGAAGTCCAGGGCCAAATTTCTTTCCCAGTCCAGCCCTGGGCTTGGATGTGTTTCTAAATGCACGGAACCCATGCCTATTAAAGGGAACCTGTGCCCAGACTAAAGTATTTATATATTCTGAACAAGCAGCGAAGCACTTTAAAGCAAGGCCCCCCACTGACCTCTCTAGCTATAGCTACTGTGGAGACATTTGTCTTCAGTGTCCAGAGATCTTAGTTTTCTCCGTTATCACTTTCTATGGTTTTTTCGGATGTTTCTAACTTGCCAAAACTCTAGGATAGATGAGAACAGAGCCAGGGAGCTGTGAGGGAACAATATGACTACACTACAGGGGGTCTGCGGGAAATAGAACGGGATTAGCAATTTTGTATTTATTTTTGCTCTTCATAACATCATTTGTAAACTCTTTAATTCCAGTTGTTAATCCTCTGTGCTCGGTGGATGCATACATCTCCTCTGAGCCTCTCGGCTCATCCATGCCTCATTACCCAAAATCCTCTCTGTAAATTAGCCTCAACTAGCTCCCCTGGTGCCCAGCCATTGGGACAAACAAGTGGAATTGTTAGAAACGGTTTCCACGCTGGAGATCTCCTCAACCACCCAGGAGATGTCATTTCAAGGACCACAAGCAAGAAAACAGGGAATCGGTTACAGCTTCATTCCGTGTCCTCGTATGGACTAAAAAGTCTCATCTTTTTTTTTAAGGTGCTAGCCTTGAGATAGGCTGTCACCTCTTTTTTTTTTTTTTATATCCATTAGTCACATTTGGCTTTTGTATGATAGGTAACAGGGTGTACTTAGAGTGGTATAAAGTTATAATGCAGACATGCCGGGACAGGCTTTTACAATCCATTGATATATATGTTCAGGTCCTATTGACGCTTTGGGAATGGTAATGTACCTATCCTTCTACTATGAGGTCTTTCCATCTTTTGGAGGGGCTTATTAGTTTAATGGGATCTCCTGTCAATCTGTATATATGCAAACAAGAGGACTAAAAGTATGAGTCTGTAACGCTATTGCTACCCTATTGTACACACAGGCAATTGTATTTGCGATTATTATGTATTGTTATATTTGTATTGTAACTGGCTAATTCTTTAATAAATTCTAATTGAAAAAAAAATAATAATAAAAAGTCTCATCTGCGCTCTCCTTCTAGGGCCCAATACCAGGAAGAAGGGCTGGGCCGATGGTATAGATAGGCTAACAAACATAAAGGAAGCCTAAAAGTAATATATTCCTGGTGTATTTAGAAGATCTCAATAGTAATATCCCATTTTCCAAGAAAAACAATGCCTCTTTTACTCTTCAATACTTGTTAATTTAACCAAGCTCGTTAAACAAGTAATGCTCCTATTACACTCCAGCAATAATGTGATGTCTTAATACTCTCAACCCAACATCCATATGATGCCATATCAACTTTTACCTCAACATTCATGTGATGTCCTATTTCCGCTCAACCCAACATCCAAGTAATGTGCTTTCCCCTCTGACCTCTAGACAATGTCCTATCCCTTCTGAACCCAATTCCATGTAATGTCCAATCCCCTGTAGGCCTAAAATCCACATGATGTCCTACTGCCTTTTTCTCCTACTGCCTCTCACCACAACATCCACGGGAAGTCCTAACTAAACGTCTATTCAATGTTCTTTCATTCTGAACCCAGAGTCCCCTCTCTGGATTCAGAGCGATGGAACGTTGGTGGAACGTTGGTGGAAAGAGAGGGAAGGGAGAGAAGGAAGGCAGGTAGAGCTCCCGCAGGCTCGAGGACAGTCAACAAGCATTGCGCAAATTGGTCAGATGCAACGTAGGAAGAGCATAAGACCACCACGGAGCCCACACTTTGAGGAACTTAAGAGTGGGAACCAAGTGGAATGCTTGTCATCTTTTCAGTAACCATTAGGGTGGTCAAGATGTTCTTCACCTCCGCAATCGAAACAGAGAGCTTTTTCCAGGCCCCGGCTATTGCGTGTTTAGCAGCTATAAATAGGCATGTTGCCAGTTTCTGTTGATAGGAAAATAGGCCTTGGATTGGGCAATGTAAAATAGCAAGCTTAGGATCTTTACAAATGGATATGTGAAATAAACTGAACAGGTACCCGAAGACCCTTAAACCAGAATCCCATGAGATGAGGGCAGGGCTACCATATATGGACCTCATTCCCACATTGACCACAACCCCTAAAGTATCTATCACTATAGGATGGGATGGAGTTTACTATTAAGGCCGGAACCAAATACCAGTGGAGGAGGACCTTGTGTGCTCCTTCAAAGTGACAGTGTTAAAGGAACATTTCTCTATGATGGACCAGGCTTTGCTCCATTCCCCAGGGTCGATGGAGGATGCTACATCCTGTTCCCCGATAGACATGTAAAAGGAGGCTACAGGGGTGTCCAAAGCATTTAAGGAAGAATAAATTTAGAGGGTTCCCAGGGAACTGGGGGAGTGCAGGCAAGTATGTTCAAAGGCAGTTTTCTGAAATAGATAGGTAAAGGTATGGCTAAGCCCTTGTACACGCGGTCGGACATTACGACCACAAAATCCGTCTGATTTTTTCCGAAACTGGTGTTGCATACACACGATCGGACAAAGTTGTCGGAAAATCAGATAGTTCGGAACGTGATGACGTTCATTCGTAGAGACGGACTATGTAGAGGCTAGTAGCCAATAGCTTTGGTCTCGTAAATTGATCTGAGCATGCGTAGCACTTTGCGTAGCACAGAATTCTCTACAAATGATCGGACAAAGTCCGATCAGATCATGTTGTAGGAAAATTTTATATACAGCTCTCAAACTTTGTTGGTCTGACATTCCGATGGAAAAAGTCTGATGGAGCCCACAAACGGTCGGATTATCCGACAACGCGGTCCGATCAGACATTTTCCATCAGGAATGTCCGACCGTGTGTACGGGGGCTAAGAAAGATTATCCAATGGCAGAGCTGAACATAATGGAAAAATTCAGAAGGGGGTGCTTTATGGGTCTATTGGATCGCAGGCCAAGAGGGAAAGGTGTGGGGCATAAGAAAGTGGCAGTCTTGCGAAAAGCTGTGGATTGGTCACAACAAGAATGTGCTCAGTTGTTCCAGTCCCGGCAGAAACAAGGGATGATTCAAGAGAGGGGCAGAAAGGGGGACATGAACAAGCAACCCAGCTTACTTTTATGTTCAATCTCCTCTGACCTAACATCCATGAGATGTTCTATCTCCTCCAATCCAATATCTATATGTTTTATCTCTTGTAGCACAACAGCAGTGTGATGTTCCATCTCCTCCAACCCAACATCCATGAGATGTTCTATCTCCTCCAATCCAATATCTATATGTTTTATCTCTTGTAGCACAACAGCAGTGTGATGTTCCATCTCCTCCAACCCAACATCCATGAGATGTTCCATCTCCTCCAACCCAACATTCATGTGATGTTCCATCTCCTCCAACCCAACATCCATGAGATGTTCCATCTCCTCCAACCCAACATTCATGTGATCTTCCATATCCTCCAACCCAACATTCATGTGATCTTCCATCTCCTCCAACCCAACATTCATGTGATGTTCCATCTCCTCCAACCCAACATTCATGTGATGTTCCATCTCCTCCAACCCAACATTCATGTGATGTTCCATCTCCTCCAACCCAACATTCATGTGATCTTCCATATCCTCCAACCCAACATTCATGTGATGTTCCATCTCCTCCAACCCAACATTCATGTGATCTTCCATCTCCTCCAACCCAACATTCATGTGATGTTCCATCTCCTCCAACCCAACATTCATGTGATGTTCCATCTCCTCCAACCCAACATTCATGTGATGTTCCATCTCCTCCAACCCAACATTCATGTGATGTTCCATCTCCTCCAACCCAACATTCATGTGATCTTCCATATCCTCCAACCCAACATTCATGTGATGTTCCATCTCCTCCAACCCAACATTCATGTGATCTTCCATCTCCTCGAACCCAACATTCATGTGATCTTCCATCTCCTCCAACCCAACATTCATGTGATCTTCCATCTCCTCCAACCCAACATTCATGTGATGTTCCATCTCCTCCAACCCAACATTCATGTGATGTTCCATCTCCTCCAACCCAACATTCATGTGATGTTCCATCTCCTCCAACCCAAAATTCATGTGATGTTCCATCTCCTCCAACCCAACATTCATGTGATGTTCCATCTCCTCCAACCCAACATTCATGTGATGTTCCATCTCCTCCAACCCAACATTCATGTGATCTTCCATCTCCTCAAACAAGCAGGCGACTTACTGCCTTTAGTGACCCAATGCTCTCGTTATGTTCTATTGCCTCCACTAATGTATCTACTATTTCATTTAACAATGCCTTATTTGATATGAACTTTCTATTTTTCTATTTTTTTCTCAAGCCATTTACTGTATAATCAACCATATAGATTATACTTGAATTTTTTATATTCTCAAATGTATTTTTCGCAGAAGTTTTTAATCATCCTGCAAAAAAATAAAGCAAAACCGTTGTCCAAGGACCACAAAGCTTTGTCAGGTGATGTACTTTTCTGCATTTACGTACTTCACCAAAAGGGTTAAAACAGTCCAAATAAACAGAGAGGGTGTGTCTGCGTACAACACCATATATTTCCAGAGACCCGGAAAAAAACAACTCACTTAAAAATGTTTTCAAATTCATATTTTTTTACTTTCCAAAACCAATGCTGAATCATCAGTAACTGACGTCCTCCCACCCCATCATGGGTATGTTTTTCTTACAGAAAACAATGTCCAGTTTGTGTTTCCCCAGATTTTTGGACTTCTACATAAATTCTTTATGTATTGTTCAGTATTGACAAATCCAGGACCTCCACCCAGGTCCAAAAAGGAGTGCCGCAACAGCTGACCACAAACCTCAGAAGACATGAATCTTATAAACACTCAGCATGCCAGATATACAAGAGCAAGATATTTGAATCGAAGCATCATAACTACAAACAATGTGTATTAGTAGTACCAATTCTGAGAGGAAGGCAAGCCAATGAGAAGGAGGAAGAGAGGAAAGAAGGAAGGAGTAAAGGATGGGAAGAAAGAAAGAAAGAAAGAAAGAAAGAAAGAAAGAAAGAAAGAAAGAAAGAAAGAAAGAAAGAAATGGAAAGAAAGAGAAGGAAAGAAAGAGAAGGAAAGAAAGAGAAGGAAAGAGAAGGAAAGAAAGAAAGAAAGAGAGAAGGAAAGAGAAGGAAAGAAAGAAAGAAAGAGAAGGAAAGAAAGAAAGGGAAAGAGAAGGAAAGAGAAGGAAAGAAAGAAAGAAAGAAAAAGAAAGAAAGAAAGAAAAGGAAAGAAAGAAAAGGAAAAAAAGAAAGAAAGAAAGAAAGAAAGAAAGAGAGAGAGAGAGAAGGAAAGAAAGAAAGAAAGAAAGAAAGAGAAGGAAAGAGAAGGAAAGAGAAGGAAAGAAAGAAAGAAAGAAAGAAAGAGAAAAAGAAAGAAAGAAAGAAAGAAAGAAAGAAAGAGAAGGAAAGAAAGAGAGAGAAGGAAAGAAAGAAAGAGAAGGAAAGAAAGAAAGAAAGAAAGAAAGAAAGAGAAAAGAAAGAAAGAAAAGGAAAGAAAGAAAGAAAGAAAGAGAAAAGAAAGAAAGAAAAGGAAAGAAAGAAAAAGAAAGAAAGAAAGAAAAAGAAAGAAAGAGAAAGAAAGAGAAGGAAAGAAAGAAAGAAAGAAAGAAAAAGAAGGAAAGAAAGAAAGAAAGAGAGAGAAGGAAAGAAAGAAAGAAAGAGAAGGAAAGAAAGAAAGAAAGAAAGAAAGAGAAGAAAAGGAGGAAGGAAGGGAAAAGAGAGAGGAAGGAAATGAGGAAGATAGGGAAAAGAGAGAGGAAGGAATGATAAAAAATGTAAGGTAAGGAACAAAGGAGGTAAAAACGCAGACGGGAAAGAACAAGGTAGGAAGGATTGGAAAGAACAAGGTAGGAAGAAAGGGAAGTAAGCAAAGTAGGAAGAGAAGGCAGGAGAGGAGGAGGAAGAAAAGGAAAGGTAAAGAAAGGGGAAAGGAAGAATGTGAGGAAGGGAAAAAGAAGGAAAAAAGGCTGGCCAACTATGGTACTGACAAAATACTTTCAGATACCAGCAACAAAAAAAAAAAAAGACGAAAGGTCTGGGGGAACAAAACATATCAGGAGAGACTTCAGGAACGTTATATTTACAGTGTTTAGGAGAGAAGGGGAAGAAAGGAAAGGAAGAGATAAAGGAAGGATGGAAGAGGAATGGAAGGAACATAGGAAGATTAAAGGTGGAAACGGAAAGAACAAGAAAAAAGTAAGAAAAGGCAGGTGAGAAGGAGGAAGATGACAGAGAGGAAGAGGAGAACAAGGAGGAGGATCAGAATGAGGAGGAGGAGTGAGAAGAGGAGGGGGGAGAGGTACAGGAGGGGAGGAACAGGAGGGGGTGGAAGTGGAGGTGGCAGAAGAGGAAAATGAAGGGCAAAGGAAGCAAAGGTGGAATAGCAAGGGGAAAAAAAGGAGGAAGGGAGGAGAAAGGAAGCAGAAGAGAGGAAGGGAGGAGAAAGGAAGCAGAAGAGAGGAAGGGAGGAGAAAGGAAGCAGAAGAGAGGAATTACTTCCAGATACTTATAACAAAAATGGTAAAGGGTTCTTGGGGATAACAAATCAGGAGAGACCATAGGAACTTAATATGCATAGTCTTGAGGAAAGAAGGTAAAGGAAGGGATGAAGGAAGGAAGCATGGAAGGGGAAGCAAAGGAAAATGGGAGGAAAAAAGGCAGAAGGGAAAGAACAAGATAGGAAGGGAAGTAAGCAAAGTAGGACCGAAAAAAGGAAGGAGAGGGAGAGGAGGAGGAGGAGAAACATAGAAGAGTGATGGCAGAAAAAGACCAAGTGATCCATCGAGTGGTTCATGAAGGGCACAAGGAAAGGGAAGAGGATGGAAGAAAGGAGGGTTGGACAATATGGTACTGACAATAAAATGCATCCAGATGCTGGCACCAAAAATGGTGAAAGGTCCGAAGGATAAAACATATCAGAAGAGACTTCAGGAACCTAATACTGTACAGGAACCTAATACATATATGTTTGGAGCAGTGGCGGCTGGTGTTTTTTATTTAGGGGGAAGGGGACGATGACTCACCTTACTCTCCCGTCAGTCGGTCGGGGTCATGGGCAGCACCCCCCCCCAACCCTCCGCAAGCGGTCAGTCAGCAGTCGAGGCCCCGTACCTACCCCGCTCCGGGTGGCTTCTCTCAAGGCTGCGGGTGACTGCATTCTTGGTTCCCCTCCCTCCTCCTCCTCCTGGCGGCCAATCTGATTGGATCTCCTTCTGGCCAATCGACTGAACAGGAGGAGATTCAGTGTTACAATAGCAAATATTAATTCGCTATTGTCACACAACTGGGTGGGCATCGGGTGCACTGCTCCCCCCGAGCGCGCACCCTTTTTCAAAGCCTATTAGAGCCTCTGGCTCTAATCACGAGCTTAAAAAAAAAAAAAATACATTGGAATCCATGGGTCCACACATGATAGAAGGGGCAGCGCCCGTGTGCCCCTAATGGGACGGGCCGCCACTGGTCTGGAGGCAAGAAGAGACATGGGAGACATGACTGAAATGTTTAAACGCATTAAGGGTGTGAATAAGGTTTAGGAGGGTGCATGACCTAAAACTAGCCGGAGGAAAGTTCAAAATTAACTGTAGAAAGTCATTTTTTACAGGAAGGGTAGTCGGAATAGCTTGGAAAAGATTTCCAGCAGAGATAGTGAGTAAGTGAAGTCAAACATGCTTTTGGGCAAGCATATAACCATACTCAGACAGATATAGGGCAGACTCGGTGAACCTGCTTGGTCTATTTTTCTACTTTTCGAGAGGAAATTTTATTACCAAGATTATTTAGAAAGTCAGAATTAATTCATTGTAATGCTTTTCATGGGAATTGTTGTTTCTGTCACCTGTGACAAAGTCCGGTCTGGGCAATCTTTCTTCTCTAGTTTTTGTTTTAGTATAAAGCACATCTATTATCTATTATAAACTGAAGATCTCTCACTCTGATTACAAAACTTACATGGAAGAGGTTTAGTCCTCCTTTTTTGGAGGCCATGCTAAACATGACATCATGCTTCTCGATCAACTGAGCATGTAGACCTGCAGGTTTATAGATACAGCCTAATATGTATTGTAAGGCCAAACTGCTTATATTCTTAGACATTACCAATACATTACATGAAAATTGGAAACAGTGGCTTGCACAAAGTAGGGTTTTGAAAGCCTGTCTGGTAGTAATACAAATAGCTTTCCGACAGAGCTAAACGATCTAACTTGGGAGTGGCTCATTGAACACTCCGGCCCTGCTGTACATAGACTGCAAGAGACTGATACCGGGTCGCATTCAGATATTTACACTGCTTTCATGTTAAACAGTAAATTTAAAGTGGAGTTCTACTCAAAAGTGGAACTTACGCTTAAATGCCCCCCCCCCCCCCCGGGTGCCACATTTAGCACCTTTCAGGGGTTGAGGGGGGAACGGGTACCTGTTTTTGACAGGTCCCCACTTCCCCCTACGAGGACACTGTGGCATCGTCCCTCGGAAGTTTGGCCCCCCTCCTCCTTCCCCCACCGGGCCAATGAGAAAGAGCAGTGCGATTCGCGCACTCGCAGTAGGGAACCGGCTGTGAACCCGAAAGGCTCCACTACCGGTTTCCCTTAATGGGAATTCTGGCGGCAGCACCCGACAGCTTATCCAAAAGTCGGCTGGGGTGCCGACATCGTGGAAGCCCAGGGCAGGTAAGTGTCCTGATATTAAAAGTCAGCAGCTACAGTATTTGACTTTTAAACCCCCTAACCTTAACTCTAACCTTACCCCCCTAACCCTAAACCCTAACCCCTACCCTAACCCTAAACCCTAACACCTCTTTATTGATACAACATTGATTACAGAGCTAGATTGATTTGCACCTATCAGAGTTTGGCTTTAACACAGATCTGGGATGGAAATTTTCATCACGAAGCTGGAGCTGAACTTACCCTACAGCAGTGGTTCTCAACCCTGTCTCCAAGTACCCACAACAGGCCATGTTTGCAGGTTTTCCTTTATCTTGCACAGGTGCTTTAAACCAGAATCAATGGCTTGGCATTTTGGACAGCTATTTTATCTAAGAGAAATCCCCAAAACATGGCTTGTTGAGGGTACTTGAGGATCGGGTCGAGAACCGCTACCCTACAGGACACCTACAGATAAGCAGCAACAAGTTAAGGCTGACAAATATACAACGACCCTGAAGGGAATGAATCCTCTGTCTCACCTGCACATAATCTCGTGAGTGAGAAGGACTCGACACATCTCTGGGTTCTTGTCCTGACCTTCATAGATGATGGCCTGAAAAAACCAAGACAGCGGTCAATAAGTTAGAGGCAAAACTGACTGTATTTATTAGACTGAACTCTGGATAGGAGGACCCACCTGTTTGGACATGGAGTCGATAAGCCGCACATAAATATCCTGTTCCGTCCTGATTCCTGAGAAAAGAACACAAAGAAGCACTATCAGTCTACCTGGACCCAGTACAGGAGATCTACGAGGTTCCCATTCCAGAATCACTATCAGTCTACCTGGACCCAGTACAGGAGATCTACAAGGTTCCCATTCCAGAATCACTATCAGTCTACCTGGACACAGTACAGGAGATCTATGAGGTCCTCATTCCAGAATCACTATCAGTCTACCTGGACCCAGTACAGGAGATCTACGAAGATCCCATTCCAGAATCACTATCAGTCTACCTGGACCCAGTACAGGAGATCTACGAGGATCCCATTCCAGAATCACTATCAGTCTACCTGGACCCAGTAGAGTAGATCTACGAGGTTCCCATTCCAGAATCACTATCAGTCTACCTGGACCCAGTAGAGTAGATCTACGAGGTTCCCATTCCAGAATCACTATCAGTCTACCTGGACCCAGTACAGGAGATCTACGAGGTCCCCATTCCAGAATCACTATCAGTCTACCTGGACCCAGTACAGGAGATCTACGAGGTTCTCATTCCAGAATCACTATCAGTCTACCTGGACCCAGTACAGGAGATCTACGAGGTCCTCATTCCAGAATCACTATCAGTCTACCTGGACCCAGTACAGGAGATCTACGAGGTCCTCATTCCAGAATCACTATCAGTCTACCTGGACCCAGTACAGGAGATCTATGAGGTCCCCATTCCAGAATCACTATCAGTCTACCTGGACCCAGTACAGGAGATCTATGAGGTCCCCATTCCAGAATCACTATCAGTCTACCTGGACCCAGTACAGGAGATCTACGAAGATCCCATTCCAGAATCACTATCAGTCTACCTGGACCCAGTACAGGAGATCTACGAGGATCCCATTCCAGAATCACTATCAGTCTACCTGGACCCAGTAGAGTAGATCTACGAGGTTCCCATTCCAGAATCACTATCAGTCTACCTGGACCCAGTAGAGTAGATCTACGAGGTTCCCATTCCAGAATCACTATCAGTCTACCTGGACCCAGTACAGGAGATCTACGAGGTTCTCATTCCAGAATCACTATCAGTCTACCTGGACCCAGTACAGGAGATCTACGAGGTTCTCATTCCAGAATCACTATCAGTCTACCTGGACCCAGTACAGGAGATCTACGAGGTTCCCATTCCAGAATCACTATCAGTCTACCTGGACCCAGTACAGGAGATCTACGAGGTTCCCATTCCAGAATCACTATCAGTCTACCTGGACCCAGTACAGGAGATCTACGAGGATCCCATTCCAGAATCACTATCAGTCTACCTGGACCCAGTACAGGAGATCTACGAGGTCCCCATGCCAGAATCACTATCAGTCTACCTGGACCTAGTACAGGAGATCTACAAGGTTCCCATTCCAGAATCACTATCAGTCTACCTGGACCCAGTTAGTTATGACTAAGCACAAGATGTGTAAAATGTGTTAACCGTCCATTCATTCCTGTGACTGCATATGTCTACACTATACTGAAGAAGTTTTATTGGTATCCCGTTGCAGTGTGCGGCTGCCTTTTTCAAGTTTCCTTACCTGGACCCAGTACAAGAGATCTATGAGGTCCCCTTTGCAAAATCACTTTTAGTCTACCGACGTGCAGAAGATCTATGAGGTCCCCATTGCAGAATCACTGTCAGTCTACCTGGACCTGGTACAGGAGGTCTATGAGGTCCCAAGTAGACTGATAGTGATGCAGCAATGGGTTCTTCAATGATCCCCTGTACTGGGTTCAAGTAGACTGATAGTGATTCTGTAATGGGGGCCTCATTGATCTCCTGTGCCAGGTAGAGGTAGACTGATAGTGATTCTGCCATGGGTACCTCATAGATCTTCTGTACTGGATCCAGGTAGACTGATTCTTCAGTGAGAGCCTTGTAGATCTCCTGTTCTGGGTCCAAGTAGACTTCTAGTGATTCAGCAATGGGGGTCCTCATGCACTGGGAACAAGGAGACTGATAGTAATTCTGTAATGGGGACTCCTAGATCCCCTGTACTGTGTCCTGGTAGACTGATAGTAATCCTGCAATGGGGTCTCATAGACCTTCTGTACTGGGTCCTAGTAGACTGATAGTAATTCTGCCTAATTCTGCCTGTCTACTTGGACCCAGAACAGGAGATTTACAAGGCTCTCACTGAAGAATCAGTCTACCTGGATCCAGTAAAGAAGATCTATGAGGTACCCATGGCAGAATCAAAATCACTTTCAGTCTACCGAGGTGCAGAAGATCTATGAGGTCCCCATTGCAGAATCATTATCAGTCTACCTAGACCAAGTACAAGAGATCTATGAGGTCCCCAATGCAAAATCACTGTCAGTCTACCTGGACCTGGTACAGGAGGTCTATGGGATCCCCACTGCAGATTTTCTATATGTCTATCTGGATCCAGTACAGGAGATCTATGAGGTCCCCATTGCAGAATCATTATCAGTCTACCTAGACCAAGTACAAGAGATCTATGAGGTCCCCAATGCAAAATCACCGTCAGTCTACCTGGACCTGGTACAGGAGGTCTATGGGATCCCCACTGCAGATTTTCTATATGTCTATCTGGATCCAGTACAGGAGATCTATGAGGTCCCCATTGCAGAATCCTTATCAGTCTACCTAGACCAAGTACAAGAGATCTATGAGGTCCCCAATGCAAAATCACAATCAGTCTACCTGGACCTGGTACAGGAGGTCTATGAGATCCCCACTGCAGATTAGCTATATGTCTATCTGGATCCAGTACAGGAGATATATGAGACCCCATTGCAGAATTACTATCAGTCTACTAGGACCCAGTACAGGAGGTCTATGAGACCCCATTGCAGAATTACTATCAGTCTACCAGGACCCAGTACAGGAGGTCTATGAGTCCCCATTGCAGAATTACTATCAGTCTACCAGGACCCAGTACAGGAGGTCTATGAGTCCCCATTGCAGAATTACTATCAGTCTACTAGGACCCAGTACAGGAGGTCTATGAGACCCCATTGCAGAATTACTATCAGTCTACCAGGACCCAGTACAGGAGGTCTATGAGTCCCCATTGCAGAATTACTATTAGTCTCCTTGTTCCCAGTACATGAGGACCCCCATTGCTGAATCACTAGAAGTCTACTTGGACCCAGAACAGGAGATCTACAAGGCTCTCACTGAAGAATCAGTCTACCTGGATCCAATACAGAAGATCTATGAGGTACCCATGGCAGAATCACTATCAGGCTACCTGTACCTGGCACAGGAGATCAATGAGGCCCCCATTACAGAATCACTATCAGTCTACTTGAACTACTTGAACCCAGTACAGGGGATCGTTGAAGAACCCATTGCTGCATCACTATCAGTCTACTTGGGTCCTGTACATGAGATCTATGAGGCCCCCGTTGCAAATACACTGTCAGTCTAACTGGAACTGGTACAGAAGATCTAGGAGGAACCCAGTACAGAGTTACTATCTGTCCACCTGGACCCAGTACAGGAGACCTATGAGACCCCATTGCAGAATCACTATCTGTCTACTGGGACCCAGTACAGATCTTTGGGGCCCTCATTACAGAATTACTTTAAGCCTACCTAGACCTAGTACAGGGGACCTATGAACCCCCACTGCAGGATCACTATCAGTCTACCTCGTCCCAGTAGAGGAGATTTATGAGTCCCCCCATTGCAGAATCATTATCAATCTACTTGGACCTAGACCAGGAGATCTACAAGACCCCCATTGCAGTGACCAACTCCATAAAATTTTATGAAATCTTCTGCCTACATATTTCTTCAGACAATGGCACTATTTTGATCCCCAAAAAGGCACTTTGGAGTCTAATGCCGCTTACACGCGGTCGGACTTTCTGGCAGAAAAAGTCAGACGTAATCTTTTCATCGGATATTCTGATCGTGTGTGGGCCTCATCGGACTTTTTTTTTTTTTTTTTTTTCGAAAATTCTGACGGACCTAGAAATAGAACGTTTTGAAATATTTCCGACTGAACCAATTCCTATCGGGAAAACCGCTCGTCTGCACGCTGTTTTCCGATGGACCAAAAATGGCGCATGCTCTGAAGCAAGTACGAGACGGCAGCTATTGGCTATTGGCTATTGAACTTCCTCTTTCTAGTCCCGTCGTACGTGTGTTGTACGTCACCGCGTTCTAGACCGTCGGACTTTGGTGTGATCGTGTGTAGGCAGAAGACAGTTTCGGCTGAACTCCGTCGGAAAAAAAAAAAAGAACCTTCGGAGTTTATTCGGACGGGAAAACCCGGTCGTGTGTACGCGGCGAAAACAATTGCATCTACGCCTTTCTCTAGGTAGGACACCAGCCACAAATGATGATGTCTACACTACAGTTGCCCATACTAAAAGGTGGATTGATTTGCGCATCTGGGCTTTCAATTTTACTACCAGGCCTCGGACCTTTGTCGGAGAACAAGGAGACCACCTCAGAGAGATGGTGGCTTGTGCAACCTGGAAACAGATCGAAAGCAACTATTCTGGGCTCCATGTCAGGATTTGGCAATCTAGATATCACATGCCCAAACGTACAGTAGTGTGAAAAAGTGTTTGCCCCCTTCCTCATTTCCTGTTCCTTTGCATGTTTGTCACACTTAAGTGTTTCGGAACATCAAACCAATTTAAACAATAGTCAAGGACAACACAAGTAAACACAAAATGCAATTTGTAAATGAAGGTGTTTATTATTAAAGGTGAAAAAAAATCCAAACCATCATGGCCCTGTGTGAAAAAGTGATTGCCCCCCTTGTTAAAACATACTATAACTGTGGTTGTCCACACCTGAGTTCAATTTCTCTAGCCACACCCAGGCCTGATTATTGCCACACCTGTTCACAATCAAGGCATCACTTAAATAGGAGCTGCTTGACACAGTAAGGTCCACCAGAAGATCCTTAAAAGCTACACATCATGCCGAGACCCAAAGAAATTCAGGAACAATTGAGAAAGAAAGTAATTGAGATCTATCAGTCTGGAAAGGGTTATAAAGCCATTTCCAAAGCTTTGGGAATCCAGCGAACCACAGTGAGAGCCATTATCCACAAATGGCGAAGACATGGAACAGTGGTGAACCTTCCCAGGAGTGGCCGGCCGCCCAAAATTACCCCAAGAGCGCAGCGACGACTCATCCAAGAGGTCACAAAAGACCCCACAACAACGTCCAAGGAACTGCAGGCCTCACTTGCCTCAGTTAAGGTCAGCGTTCATGCCTCCACCATCAGGAAAAGACTGGGCAAAAATGGCCTGCATGGCAGAGTTCCAAGGAGAAAACCACTGCTGAGCAAAAAGAACATCAAAGCTCGTCTCAATTTCTCTACAACACATCTTGATGATCCCCAAGACTTTTGGGACAACATTCTGTGGACCGATGAGACAAAAGTGGAACTCTTTGGAAGGTGTGTGTCCAAGTATATCTGGCGTAGAAGGAACACTGCATTTCATAAAAAGAACATTATACCAACAGTAAAATATGGTGGTGGTAGTGTGATGGTCTGGGGCTGTTTTGCTGCTTCAGGACCTGGAAGACTTGCCGTGATAAAAGGAACTATGAATTCTGCTGTCTACCAAGAGATCCTGAAGGAGAATGTCCGACCATCTGTTCGTGTACTCAAGCTGAAACGAACTTGGGTTCTGCAGCAGGACAATGATCCTAAACACACCAGCAAGTCCACCACCGAATGGCTGAAGAAAAACAAAATGAAGACTTTGGAGTGGCCTAGCCAAAGTCCTGACCTGAATCCTATTGAGATGTTGTGGTATGACCTTCAAAAAGGCCGTTCATGCTCGAAAACCCTCTAATGTAACTGAATTAGGACAATTCTGCAAAGATGAGTGGGCCAAAATTCCTCCAGGACGCTGTAAAAGCCTCATTGCACGTTATCGCAAACGCTTGGTTGCAGTTGTTGCTGCTAAGGGTGGCCCAACCAGTTATTAGGTTCAGGGGGCAATCACTTTTTCACACAGGGCCATGATGGTTTGGATTTTTTTTCACCTTTAATAATAAACACCTTCATTTACAAATTGCATTTTGTGTTTACTTGTGTTGTCCTTGACTATTGTTTAAATTAGTTTGATGTTCCGAAACACTTAAGTGTGACAAACATGCAAAGGAACAGGAAATGAGGAAGGGGGCAAACACTTTTTCACACCACTGTACGTTTGGGCATGTGATATCTAGATTGCCAAATCCTGACATGGAGCCCAGAATAGTTGCTTTCGATCTGTTTCCAGGTTGCACAAGCCACCATCTCTCTGAGGTGGTCTCCTTGTCTCCGACAAGGTCCGAGGCCTGGTAGTAAAATTGAAAGCCCAGATGCGCAAATCAATCCACCTTTTAGTATGGGCAACTGTAGTGTAGACATCATCATTTGTGGCTGGTGTCCTACCTAGAGAAAGGCGTAGATGCAATTGTTATGCCGCGTACACACGACCGGGTTTTCCCGTCCGAATAAACTCCGAAGGTTTTTTTTTTTTTTTTTCCGACGGAGTTCAGCCGAAACTGTCTTCTGCCTACACACGATCACACCAAAGTCCGACGGTCTAGAACGCGGTGACGTACAACACACGTACGACGGGGACTAGAAAGAGGAAGTTCAATAGCCAGTAGCCAATAGCTGCCGTCTCGTACTTGCTTCAGAACATGCGCCATTTTTGGTCCGTTGGAAAACAGCGTGCAGACGAGCGCTTTTCCCGATAGGAATTGGTTTCCGTCGGAAATATTTCAAACGTTCTATTTCTAGGTCCGTCAGAATTTTCGAAAAAAAAAAAAAGTCCGATGAGGCCCACAATTGTTCCTGAATTTCTTTGGGTCTCGGCATGATGTGTAGCTTTTAAGGATCTTCTGGTGGACCTTACTGTGTCAAGCAGCTAGTGAGGCCTGCAGTTCCTTGGACGTTGTTGTGGGGTCTTTTGTGACCTCTTGGATGAGTCGTCGCTGCGCTCTTGGGGTAATTTTGGGCGGCCGGCCAATCCTGGGAAGGTTCACCACTGTTCCATGTCTTCGCCATTTGTGGATAATGGCTCTCACTGTGGTTCGCTGGATTCCCAAAGCTTTGGAAATGGCTTTATAACCCTTTCCAGACTGATAGATCTCAATTACTTTCTTTCTCAATTGTTCCTGAATTTCTTTGGGTCTCGGCATGATGTGTAGCTTTTAAGGATCTTCTGGTGGACCTTACTGTGTCAAGCAGCTCCTATTTAAGTGATGCCTTGATTGTGAACAGGTGTGGCAATAATCAGGCCTGGGTGTGGCTAGAGAAATTGAACTCAGGTGTGGACAACCACAGTTATAGTATGTTTTAACAAGGGGGGCAATCACTTTTTCACACAGGGCCATGATGGTTTGGATTTTTTTTCACCTTTAATAATAAACACCTTCATTTTCAAATTGCATTTTGTGTTTACTTGTGTTGTCCTTGACTATTGTTTAAATTGGTTTGATGTTCCGAAACACTTAAGTGTGACAAACATACAAAGGAACAGGAAATGAGGAAGGGGGCAAACACTTTTTCACACCACTGTACATTTCACCCTACCAACCCCGATTAAAAAAAAAATAAATAAAAAAAAAACACCCTTCTGCCTTGCCTGCTAGTGATTTGCTTTAGTTTGAAGACCAAGCTGTGAAGTTGAGCTCAGTGGGCAATCTCAGCCCCCCCCCCCCTTTGGGCGCGGGGACAAAGTAACTCCCCGTGTGAAGGTTGTCTGAGACCAGCCAACCAAGGTGCTTGAAGACACCAAACCAGGGAGAAGATCTCAACAGACGAGAGCGATCATGGGCATCATGGCCACCTACACACATTATGCCAGAAGCCCACTATGGCAGGTGCAACACTATGGACAGGAGCCCACCTATACACTTGAACATTATAGCAGGAGTCCACTGCACAGTTGCACATTAGGGCAAGAGCCAAAGGGGCAACTAGAACCTTCAGGACTCCCAACCGGGGGCCCTTCCCTTCGAGCCCAGTGGTGGCCTGGTCACAAGTGCAACCTTTTCAACACTGGTAGGCCCACCACTGGGGTCAGTAATTATTATTATTATTATTTTTTTTTTTTAATATTTGTTATTTTATTTCGTTATTTTTTTTTTTTTTACAATGTTTTTTTTTTAGGAGGCCCGTTGGGGGGCTTTGGTGAAATATCAGGGGTCTAAACAGACCTCTGATGTTTCATTTTTGAGACAGCCTCAGCAGCACAGAATGAATGGAAAGGAATAGCTCTGTACATAAGCTTCCCCTTCATTCACAAACTGTTATGAATATACAGAGTCAGTGAATGGTACAGATCGCTGAGAAAAGGAAGGGACCAGTAAATTACATCTTTACCGACCTCTTCCCTGCTCACCATCCTGACAAATCCCCCCACAGCAGCTGGCCAGCACAGTAGTGAGGGGATGACTGGGGGGGGGAGGGGGTAAAGGAGAGGATACAGGGGCCCTGACGGGGGGGGGGGGGGGCAGAAGAAAGACGAGGAAGCTGGATAGGAGGGGTGGGGTGGCTTATAGAAGAAGAACTGATCACCTCCATTTTCCTCCTGCAGCCGACTGAATGGCTGCCTGAGGGAGAGGAGGAGAAGGAGGATTTCAGCAGCTGCAGGAGGAAAATGGAGAGGATTAGGCATGAGCAGAACAAAAAAAATATTAATAATAATTTTGTTTAGTTTCGATTCCTTATTTACAAAAATTTGTTTAGTTATATTTTTATAATTCTGTTTTATAATTCGTTTCGATTATTCTCATTTGAATTCCATTAGAATCAAATTCTATTCGAAATTCAAAATTTGGAAGATGGTTATATACTTTCTCTTCCATTCAAATCCATTCTATTCTATTGTTTTTTATATTCTTGTATTTTCTGTTCTATTCTTTTCTTTCCTACCCTATTCTATTCTAATTTATTCTATTTGAAATATGAATTTCGGAAGATGGTTATATTCTTTCTATTCTATTCTTTTTTTTTTTTCTGTTCTATTCGAATTTTGAGAAATGGTTATTTCTATTCTTGTATTTTCTGTTCTATTCTTTTCTTTCCTATCCTATTCTAATTTATTCTATTTGAAATATGGAAGATGGTTATATTCTTTCTATTCTATTCTTTTTTTTCTCTGTTCTATTCGAATTTTTAGAAATGGTTATTTCTATTCTTGTATTTTCTGTTCTATTCTTTCCTTTCCTATCCTATTCTATTCTAATTCATTCTATTTGAAATATGAATTTTGGAAGATGGTTATATTCTTTCTATTCTATTGTTTTGTTTTTTTTCTGTTCTATTCAAATTTTGAGAAATGGTTATTTCTATTCTATTGTTTTTTTTTAAATTCTATTCTTTTCAATTCTATTTGAATTTACTATATTTGAAATTCGAATTTCGGAAGACGGTTATATTCTATCATATTCTATTATTTTTTTAAATTTTTGGTGAAAAAATAAAGAATTTATAAAAAAGATAGTTAAGCAGTTTTACATATAAGGACATCAATGTGGGCGGCACAGTGGTGTAGTGGGTGTAGCACTCTCACCAAGCAGTAAGAAGGGTCGCTGGTTCGAATCCCAACCACCACACTACCTGCCTGGAGTTTGCATGTTCTCCCTGTGCCTGCGTGGGTTTCCTCCGGGTTCTCCGGTTTCCTCCCACACTCCAAAGACATGCAGGGAGGTTAATTGTCTTCTGTCCAAAATTGGCCCCTAGTATATGAATGGGAACCTTGGATTGTGGGCTCCTTGAGGGTAGGGACCAATGTAAGTGTGCAATGTACAGGGATAGGGACAATTGTAGACACTCACTCAGGATGGACTGGTGTCTTTATTCAACCTTACTAACTATGTAATACAATACATTTTTTTCTATTCTTTTCAATTTTTTTTTTTATAATTTATTATTTTCTATTCTATTCTTATCTATCCTATTTAAATCAAATTTATTCTATTAAGGAATAAAATCATCTTCTGAAACTCGAATTTCAAATAGAATAAATTTGAATTTAAATAGAATAGATAAGAATAGAATAGAAAATAACAGAATAGAAAAAAATAGAATAGAAAAGAATAGAAAAAAAAGACTAGAATACAATAGAATATAAGCTTCTTCCGAAATTCAAATTTCGAATAGAATAAATTCAAATAAAATAGAAAAGAATAGAATAAAAAAAAAAAAAAACCACAATAGAATAGAAAGAATATAACCATCTTCTGAAATTCGAATTTCAAATAGAATACATTTGAATTTAAATAGAACAGATAAGAATACAATAGAAAATAATGGAATAGAAAAAAATAGAATAGAAAAGAATACAATAGAATAGAAAAAAAAAGAATCGAATACAATAGAATATAACCTTCTCCTGAAATTCGAATAGAATAAATTCAAATAGAATAGAAAAGAATAGAATTAAAAAACAATAGAATAGAATAGAAAGAATATAACCAGTTCTCAAAATTTTAATAGACTTGAAAAAAAAAAAATAGAATAGAAAGAATACAACCATCTTCTGAAATTAGAATTAGAATTTTATTCTATTCTTTTTTTTATTTTATTCCTTTATTTTCTATTCTATTTTATTCTGTTCTTTTATTTTCTAATCTATTTTGTTCTGTTTTACTCTATTCTTTTCTATTCTTTTATTTTCTATTCAATCCCTTTATTTTCTATTCTATTATTTTCTTTTCTATTTTATTCTTTTATTTTCTATTCTATTTTCAATTCAAAAACAATTTGAGTTTCGAAAACTATTCGCATTAGATTAAAAAAACTGTTTGAATTTCGTCTGAAATTTAGTTTCGCTATTTTGGATTTGTTTAAATTCGTTACTTTACTATTGTACCTTGGAAATTCGGATACATCCGAATTTCCGAATAACTAAAAATTTGTCCGAATTTTAAATCGTAACGAAACGAACCGCACATGTCTAGAGAGGATGAGTTCTTCTATATGTTACCCCCCGATGTGCCTCCTATCCAGGTGTACAGGGGCCGTATGGGACCAATGGCAGCAGCCCACCTATACACTGGCACATTAGGGCAGGAGCCCACCTATACACTGGCACATTAGGGCAGCAGCCCACCTATACACTGGCACATTAGGGCCTGAGCCCACCTATACACTGGCACATTAGGGAAGGAGCCCAACTATACACTGGCACATTAGGGCATGAGCCCACCTATACACTGGCACATTAGGGCATGAGCCCACCTATACACTGGCACATTAGGGCAGGAGCCCACCTATACACTGGCACATTAGGGCATGAGCCCACCTATACACTTTCACATTAGGGAAGGAGTCCACCTATACACTGGCACATTAGGGCATGAGCCCACCTATACACTTTCACATTAGGGAAGGAGCCCACCTATACACTGGCACATTAGGGCAGGAGCCCACCTATACACTGGCACATTAGGGCAGGAGTCCACCTATACACTTTCACATTAGGGAAGGAGTCCACCTATACACTGGCACATTAGGGCATGAGCCCACCTATACACTGGCACATTAGGGAAGGAGCCCACCTATACACTGGCACATTAGGGAAGGAGCCCACCTATACACTGGCACATTAGGGAAGGAGCCCACCTATACACTGGCACATTAGGGCATGAGCCCACCTATACACTGGCACATTAGGGAAGGAGCCCACCTATACACTGGCACATTAGGGAAGGAGCCCACCTATACACTGGCACATTAGGGCAGGAGCCCACCTATACACTTTCACATTAGGGAAGGAGTCCACCTATACACTGGCACATTAGGGAAGGAGCCCACCTATACACTGGCACATTAGGGCAGGAGCCCACCTATACACTTTCACATTAGGGAAGGAGTCCACCTATACACTGGCACATTAGGGAAGGAGCCCACCTATACACTGGCACATTAGGGCATGAGCCCACCTATACACTGGCACATTAGGGAAGGAGCCCACCTATACACTGGCACATTAGGGCATGAGCCCACCTATACACTGGCACATTAGGGCATGAGCCCACCTATACACTGGCACATTAGGGCAGGAGCCCACCTATACACTGGCACATTAGGGAAGGAGCCCACCTATACACTGGCACATTAGGGCAGGAGTCCACCTATACACTGGCACATTAGGGAAGGAGTCCACCTATACACTGGCACATTAGGGAAGGAGCCCACCTATACACTGGCACATTAGGGCATGAGCCCACCTATACACTGGCACATTAGGGCATGAGCCCACCTATACACTGGCACATTAGGGCAGGAGTCCACCTATACACTGGCACATTAGGGCATGAGCCCACCTATACACTGGCACATTAGGGAAGGAGCCCACCTATACACTGGCACATTAGGGCAGGAGTCCACCTATACACTGGCACATTAGGGCATGAGCCCACCTATACACTGGCACATTAGGGCAGCAGCCCACCTATACACTGGCACATTAGGGCAGGAGCCCACCTATACACTGGCACATTAGGGCATGAGCCCACCTATACACTGGCACATTAGGGCAGGAGCCCACCTATACACTGGCACATTAGGGAAGGAGTCCACCTATACACTGGCACATTAGGGAAGGAGTCCACCTATACACTGGCACATTAGGGAAGGAGCCCACCTATACACTGGCACATTAGGGCATGAGCCCACCTATACACTGGCACATTAGGGCAGGAGCCCACCTATACACTGGCACATTAGGGAAGGAGCCCACCTATACACTGGCACATTAGGGCATGAGCCCACCTATACACTGGCACATTAGGGCATGAGCCCACCTATACACTGGCACATTAGGGAAGGAGCCCACCTATACACTGGCACATTAGGGCATGAGCCCACCTATACACTGGCACATTAGGGAAGGAGTCCACCTATACACTGGCACATTAGGGAAGGAGTCCACCTATACACTAGCACATTAGGGCAGGAGTCCACCTATACACTGGCACATTAGGGCATGAGCCCACCTATACACTGGCACATTAGGGAAGGAGCCCACCTATACACTGGCACATTAGGGCAGGAGTCCACCTATACACTGGCACATTAGGGCAGGAGTCCACCTATACACTGGCACATTAGGGCATGAGCCCACCTATACACTGGCACATTAGGGAAGGAGCCCACCTATACACTGGCACATTAGGGCAGGAGTCCACCTATACACTGGCACATTAGGGCATGAGCCCACCTATACACTGGCACATTAGGGCAGCAGCCCACCTATACACTGGCACATTAGGGCAGGAGCCCACCTATACACTGGCACATTAGGGCAGGAGCCCACCTATACACTGGCACATTAGGGCAGGAGCCCACCTATACACTGGCACATTAGGGAAGGAGCCCACCTATACACTGGCACATTAGGGCAGCAGCCCACCTATACACTGGCACATTAGGGCAGCAGCCCACCTATACACTGGCACATTAGGGCAGCAGCCCACCTATACACTGGCACGTTAGGGCAGCAGCCCACTTATACACTGGCACATTAGGGCAGGAGCCCATCTATACACTGGCACATTAGGGAAGGAGCCCACCTATACACTGGCACATTAGGGCAGGAGTCCACCTATACACTGGCACATTAGGCCATGAGCCCACCTATACACTGGCACATTAGGGAAGGAGCCCACCTATACACTGGCACATTAGGGCAGGAGTCCACCTATACATTGGCACATTAGGGCATGAGCCCACCTATACACTGGCACATTAGGGCAGCAGCCCACCTATACACTGGCACATTAGGGCAGGAGCCCACCTATACACTGGCACATTAGGGCAGGAGCCCACCTATACACTGGCACATTAGGGCAGGAGCCCACCTATACACTGGCACATTAGGGAAGGAGCCCACCTATACACTGGCACATTAGGGCAGCAGCCCACCTATACACTGGCACATTAGGGCAGCAGCCCACCTATACACTGGCACATTAGGGCAGCAGCCCACCTATACACTGGCACATTAGGGCAGCAGCCCACCTATACACTGGCACATTAGGGCAGGAGCCCACCTATACACTGACACATTAGGGCAGGAGCCCACCTATACACTGGCACATTAGGGCATGAGCCCACCTATACACTGGCACATTAGGGAAGGAGCCCACCTATACACTGGCACATTAGGGAAGGAGTCCACCTATACACTGGCACATTAGGGAAGGAGCCCACCTATACACTGGCACATTAGGGCAGGAGTCCACCTATACACTGGCACATTAGGGCAGGAGTCCACCTATACACTGGCACATTAGGGCATGAGCCCACCTATACACTGGCACATTAGGGAAGGAGCCCACCTATACACTGGCACATTAGGGAAGGAGCCCATCTATACACTGGCACATTAGGGAAGGAGCCCACCTATACACTGGCACATTAGGGAAGGAGTCCACCTACATATTTGCACAAGGAGCTCACCTACCACAATGCAGACTTTAGACCCACGTTAACCCTTTGTTCCCACCTCCTGCTGCCCTTACCAGTTATATTTCCTGGAGCCGTCCTTTAGGCGAGGGAGGTAAACCGAACTAAGGGGAGGAGCTAAGTTATATTTTATTATTGATGGGTTTGCCATATCTGCAAGTCATTTATATGTTATATATTTCTATCATATTTATAAATATATATCAGGCTTATTCACTCAGGCAGCTCAAAGATCAATGAAGGTGTACAAAGTGTAATAACTCACATTAACCAATCAGATTTTTTATTTTTTTTTGTTGCTGTTTATTGATTGGTTGTTCTGGATTAATGAATAAAACCAATACATTTCTGTTATTGGCAGCCAAGTTACAGATTAGTCTGTGCTGGTCGGTCAGGTCTAATTGGTGGTGATGATCTGCTGGACAGTCAGGTCTGGTTGCTGGTGGTGCTCTGCTGGACGGTCATGTCTGGTTGCTGGTGGTGCTCTGCTGGACGGTCATGTCTGGTTGCTGGTGGTGATCTGCTGGACGGTCAGGTCTGGTTGCTGGTGGTGATCTGCTGGACGGTCAGGTCTGGTTGCTGGTGGTGCTCTGCTGGACGGTCAGGTCTGGTTGCTGGTGGTGCTCTGCTGGTCAGTCATGTCTGGTTGCTGGAGATGATCTGCTGGTCGGTCAGGTCTAATTGGTGGTGATGATCTGTTGGTCGGTCAGGTCTGGTTGCTGGTGGTGCTCTGCTGGTCAGTCATGTCTGGTTGCTGGTGGTGCTCTGCTGGTCGGTCATGTCTGGTTGCTGGTGGTGCTCTGCTGGTCAGTCATGTCTGGTTGCTGGTGGTGCTCTGCTGGTCAGTCATGTCTGGTTGCTGGTGGTGCTCTGCTGGTCGGTCATGTCTGGTTGCTGGTGGTGCTCTGCTGGTCAGTCATGTCTGGTTGCTGGTGGTGCTCTTACCATTGCTGTAGAGGAGCTGGAGCCTATAATGGATGCCATTGTTCGTTTTCTCCCCGCTCTGCTCCTGCATGTGAGGAAACGGTGTTAGTTCATTATGGTTAAGCAACTACAGATTCATGCCTAACAATTGGCTTTACGGGTCAAAATATGTGAAATAGGAACTGTCTGTAGTATTCCAGGCAGATTCCGGGTTTCATCCTGCCTTTCATGCTCCAGTCGGATCAATGGTCTTATTTCAGGCCAGTCAATTACAGAGGCCGCCATTTGCTTTTGCATTCCAGCTATAAATTTGCACATGTTTCATAGTACCGCTCCAATTTCCCCCTCCCCCCAGAGAGGAGTGGCTTAACAAAAAGGGGACATGAGAACAGATGAAAGATAAAATGTATTCTGCTTTGATGTTGCTTTCACCTTTCATACCTTATTTCAGACCAAGTGATGTCATCACTGGGTCTCCATGCTTCTCTATGTAATGGAGGCAGATCATGGCTGGTGGGAGGGACCGGCAAGGTGCTGTGCCTGGGAGCTTTCTGAAAACATCACCGTACCCTGGCCCGAGTACTCCTCTCTGAGCCATTAGCGCTGATGCAAGCAGTGGGCTGGCTCTTGGGAGGAGTTATGCAAATCTCACAATGCCTTGATGGGTGGGTGTCAGTCTGGAGGAGCGGGCATTGCTACGTAGGCTGTATTTCCATGCAGACCACTGTAGACAATGCCCACACGTGATTCTGAGCCTCCATAATTGAAATCCAATGAATGAAAGGGGCAGGGTCAGGGACAGCCAGGCCGGGAAGGAAAGAGCTAGATGATGATTGACAACATCCAGCCAGGTGAGACCAAAAAAAAAACACATCACTTCCTGTCCTAGGGTGACAACGTTCACTCAATGCACTGTATCTATGGAGGAGAAGCGTTGACACCCTAGGACAGAAAGCATGTTAGGACTACATAACACAATCCCCTCTACACTTCTCCAAAGTTCTGTAGTCTACAGAGAATGTTCTTTTAGACTATTTTGCATCTGATTGAACGTTCTTAGTTTTAAGTTTAGACTATTTGTGATTGAATGTTCTCAGGGTATTGTTTTAGGCTTTTTTCTCTTATGGTCAAATGTTCTCAGGATATTGTTTTAGGCTATTTTCCCTTCTGGTCTAATATCCTCGGGATATTTTTTAGGCTATTTTCCCTTCTGGTCTAATATCCTCAGGATATTGTTTTAGGCTATTTTCTCTTATGGTCAAATGTCCTCAGGATATTGTTTTAGGCTATTTTCTCTTATGGTCAAATGTTCTCAGGATATTTTTTTAGGCTTTTTTCTCTTCTGGTCGAATGTTCTCAGTATATTGCTTTAGGCTTTTTCTTCTCTTCTGGTAAAATGTTCTCAGGAAATTTTGTTTTAAGAGATTTTCCCTTCTGGTGTATTGTTCTCATGGTATTGTTTTAGGCTATTTTTCCCTTCTGGTCTAATGTTCTCAGAATATTGTTTTAGGCAATTTTCCTTCCTGGTCTAATGTTCTCAGGATATTGTTTTAGGCAATTTTTCTTTCTGGTCTTTTGTTCTCAGGATATTGTTTTAGGCTATATTCCTTTCTGGTCTATTGTTCTTAGGATATTGTTTTAGGCTGTTTTCCTTTCTGGTCTAATGTCCTCAGGATATTGTTTTAGGCTTTTTTCTCTTCTGGTCAAATGTCCTCAGGATATTGTTTTAAGCGATTTTTCCCTTCTGGTGTATTGTTCTCAGGATATTGTTTTAGGCTACTTTCCCTTCTGGTCTAATGTCCTCAGGATATTGTTTTAGGCTTTTTTCTGTTCTGGTCAAATGTCCTCAGGATATTGTTTTAAGCGATTTTCCCTTCTGGTGTATTCTTCTCAGGATTTTGTTTAAGGCTATTTTACATTCTGGTCTAATGTTCTCAGGATATTGTTTTAGGCTATTTTCCTTTCTGGTCGAATGTTCCCAGGATATTGTTTTATGCTATTTTCCCTTCTGGTCTAATGTTCTTAGGCTATTGTTGTTAAAGTGGATCTTCACCCTTTCGCAGTACATTCGTCTTCTCCATTCCGCCCCCCCCCCCCCCTCCGCAAGACAGGTATCTGTCTTTTTTTATGTTTGTTTATTTACTTTGCTTTTTTTCTATTAAAGGTCTCGGCCTGCCCCCCATGTCCTTCGCCTAGGCGAACAATGGCAGTGCCCCCAGACATGCATATCCCAGGAGGCATCGGGAGCACTATACTAGCTCCATCCACTAAAGGAGCAGGGTAGCGTGCCTAGCGGGATCTGGACCCGGAAGAGCTGGCACCTGTCACAAGGCAACATGACAATGTGAGACCTGTCCAGCAGCTACAGAGAAGAGGATCTCAGCAGGACAATGCTGGATCCCCTGACTGTGTGGGTGTCTATACTGTGCATAACACAGCATAAGGTAAGCAGGGGAAAATAATATTGGTGGGGGGAGGCTGAATTTCCTCTTTATCTAAAAATAATAGCCAAAGAACTTTTAACCAGAAGAGGAAATAGCCTAAAACAATAATCTAACAGCACCGAACCAGAAGAGAAAATGGGCTAAAATAATAACCCAAGGGCATTTGACCAGAAGAGAAAACAGCCTTGAACAACAGTCCAATAACATTTGTTCCACAATAACCAAAAACAATAGCCTAGGAGCATTCAACCAGAAGAAAAAATAGCCATAAAGCAATAACATAAAAACTTTCAACCAGAAGAGAAAATAGCCCAAAATAATAGTTTTCCCTTCTGGTTGAATGTCTAGAAGAGTATTGTTTTAGGTTATTTTGTCTTCTCTTTGAATGTTATTAGTTGTTCTTTAGGCTATTTTCGATTGAATTGTGTTAGGCTATTGTTTTATACTATTTTTCCTACCGGTTGCATGTTCGTGGGCTAGTGTTTTATTGCTGTTTTATCTTCTGGTCAACTGTTCTTGGGCTATTGTTTTAGGCTATTTTCTGGTTGGATGTTGTTAACCAAAAATAATAGCCAAAGAACTTCGAACCAGAAGAAGAAATAGCCTTAAAACAACAGTCTAAGCCCTTGTACACACAGTCTGACAAAATCCGACGGATTTTGTTGTCGGAATGTCAGGCGGCTTTTGGCTGAAACTTGTGCTGCATACACACGATACGACGGGACTACGTTCAGGCTAGTAGCCAATAGCTTTGGTCTAGGAATTTGATCTGAGCATGCGTGGCACTTTGTCCGATCGGATTTCTCTACACACGATCGGACAAAGTCCGATCGGATCATGTTGTCAGAAAGTTTTATAGCCCAGCTCTAAAACTTTGTCCGTCGGATATTCCGACGGAAACAGTCCGATGGAGCACACACACAGTCGGATTATCCGACAACACGGTCCGATCAGACATTTTCCGTCGGAATGTCCGACCGTGTGTACAAGGGCTAACAATATTGAACCAGAAGGGAAACTGGGCTAAAACAACAGCCCAAGCACATTTGACCAGAAGGGAAAATGGCCCTTAGCAACAGTCTGATAACATTTCTCCCGAAATAGCCCAAACAAATGCTCAAGAACATTCAACCAGAAGAGAAAATAGCCATAAAGTAATAACCTAAAAACGTTCAACAAACAGATAAAATAGTTTAAAATAACAGTCTCTTCTCTTTTCAGGTTGAATGTTCATAGGCCATTGCAGGGGTTGGCAACCCTGGTGCCACAAGCCTCTTTTGCCGGCGCTCGACTCCCTCCCCATCAGCCGAGCAGCGCAGGGATTTTCAGAGTTCCCCATGCTGTACCTGCACTGAGGGGGAGGCACTGTGCCCCCACACTGTATGTTATTAGTTGTTTTTGGATACTTTTGATTGAACGTTGATAGGTTATCGATTTTAGGCTTTTTTTCCCTTCTGGTCAAATATTCTCTTAGGACTGAATGTTCTTGGGTTATTAGGGAATGCGACACTCGCCCTGCAAAAAACGACTTAAACATCAGAAAATAACAGTTGCAAGGGTATTATTATTATTCGCAACTTTTGTGCGAATACTCCCAACATTGGCACCACAACTTTTTATAAAGAGAGCCCTATGTGTCTGGTCAATGCTCGGCGCTTATCTTCCTATCTCCTTGCTGAATTCTGACGTTGAGCTCTTTTAATAACAGAGGATCAGCTCTTGTCGAGGGGGTTATGCTCCTGAGCCGCCGCTGTTCCTGGTTGTACGTGTCTTTATTTATTTCTCCTAATTGTAGCCACACATTTGTGGTTTCTCCGGCTCAAGGCAAGAGAATTCAAATATACACACGGATGCCTAGAATGATGCGGAGGCTCAAATCTTTCTTTGTGTATTGATGGGAGTGTTGGCTTGTGAAACTTCTCACATAAAGGGGTGCCAGTATTTGCTTTACAAAGTTTTTTAAAGGGCCGGTCTACCCAAAATGGATATTTCAGTGTTTGGTGTATGATGGACAGTTGAATCACCTGACTGATGCTGTTTCCAAGCTGAAAGTGGAACCTCACCCTAAATGGGAAGTTCCATATTAAATCTTCCCTCCCTCTTCCCCTTCTTTTGGAACTTTTGTTTCAAAACCAGGTACCCAATCCCACTTCCGGTCGGATCACATAGGCAATTTCACAGAAAGTCCCCCGCCCGCAACCTTCTAGGGCATGTTATAGGCTTTTGGACCATTCAAAAAGCACAGTGTGAAGCCACAAGGAGTTACAGCCGGCTTCCCACAGTTAACATGCCGGCACTGAATCCTCCTTCCTTCTTCCCCTTCTTCTTTTGGAACTTTGTTTCAAAACCAGGTACCCAATCCCACTTTCCGGTAGGAACACATAGGCAATTCCACAGAAATCCCCCCCCTCTCCGCCCACAACCTTCTGGGACATGTTATAGGCTGTGGAACCATTCATATACACACGGATGCCTAGAATGATGCGGAGGCTCAAATCTTTCTTTGTGTATTGATGAGAGTGTTGGCTTGTGAAACTTCTCACATAAAGGGGTGCCAGTATTTGCTTTACAAAGTTTTTTAAAGGGCCGGCCTACCCAAAATGGATATTTCAGTGTTTGGTGTATGATGGACAGTTGAATCACCTGACTGATGCTGTTTCCAAGCTGAAAGTGGAATCTCACCCTAAATGGGAAGTTCCTTATTAAATCTTCTCTCCCTCTTCCCCTTTTTTTGGAACTTTTGTTTCAAAACCAGGTACCCAATCCCTCTTCCGGTAGGAACACATAGGCAATTCCACAGAAAGCCCCCCCCCCCTCCGCCCACAACCTTCTGGGACATATTATAGGCTGTGGAACCATTCATATACACACGGATGCCTAGAATGATGCGGAGGCTCAAATCTTTCTTTGTGTATTGATGAGAGTGTTGGCTTGTGAAACTTCTCACATAAAGGGGTGCCAGTATTTGCTTTACAAAAGTTTTAAAGGGCCGGTCTACCCCAAAATGCATATTTCAGTGTTTGGTGTATGATGGACAGTTGAATCACCTGACTGATGCTGTTTCCAAGCTGAAAGTGGAACCTCACCCTAAATGGGAAGTTCCATATTAAATCTTCCCTCCCTCTTCCCCTTCTTTTGGAACTTTTGTTTCAAAACCAGGTACCCAATCCCACTTCCGGTCGGATCACATAGGCAATTCCACAGAAAGTCCCCCGCCCGCAACCTTCTAGGGCATGTTATAGGCTTTTGGACCATTCAAAAAGCACAGTGTGAAGCCACAAGGAGTTACAGCCGGCTTTCCACAGTTAACATGCCGGCACTGAATCCTCCTTCCTTCTTCCCCTTCTTCTTTTGGAACTTTGTTTCAAAACCAGGTACCCAATCCCACTTTCCGGTAGGAACACATAGGCAATTCCACAGAAATCCCCCCCCCCCTCCGCCCACAACCTTCTGGGACATGTTATAGGCTGTGGAACCATTCATATACACACGGATGCCTAGAATGATGCGGAGGCTCAAATCTTTCTTTGTGTATTGATGAGAGTGTTGGCTTGTGAAACTTCTCACATAAAGGGGTGCCAGTATTTGCTTTACAAAGTTTTTTAAAGGGCCGGCCTACCCAAAATGGATATTTCAGTGTTTGGTGTATGATGGACAGTTGAATCACCTGACTGATGCTGTTTCCAAGCTGAAAGTGGAACCTCACCCTAAATGGGAAGTTCCATATTAAATCTTCCCTCCCTCTTCCCCTTCTTTTGGAACTTTTGTTTCAAAACCAGGTACCCAATCCCACTTCCGGTCGGATCACATAGGCAATTCCACAGAAAGTCCCCCGCCCGCAACCTTCTAGGGCATGTGATAGGCTTTTGGACCATTCAAAAAGCACAGTGTGAAGCCACAAGGAGTTACAGCCGGCTTCCCACAGTTAACATGCCGGCACCGAATCCTCCTTCCTTCGTCCCTTTCTTCTTTTGGAACTTTGTTTCAAAACCAGGTGCCCAATCCCACTTCCAGTAGGAACACATAGGCAATTCCACAGAAAGCCCCCCCCCCCCCCCCACCCACAACCTTCTGGGACATGTTATAGGCTGTGGAACCATTCATATACACACGGATGCCTAGAATGATGTGGAGGCTCAAATCTTTCTTCGTGTATTGATGGGAGTGTTGGCTTGTGAAACTTCTCACATAAAGGGGTGCCAGTATTTTCTTTACAAAGATTTAAAGGGCCGTTCTACCCAAAATGGATATTTCAGTGTTTGGTGTATGATGGACAGTTGAATCACCTGACTGATGCTGTTTCCAAGCTGAAAGTGGAACCTCACCCTAAATGATAAGTTCCATATTAAATCTTCCCTCCCTCTTCCCCTTCTTTTGTAACTTTTGTTTCAAAACCAGGTACCCAATCCCTACTTCCGGTCGGATCACATAGGCAATTCCACAGAAAGTCCCCCGCCCGCAACCTTCTAGGGCATGTTATAGGCTGTGGGACCATTCAAAAAGCACAGTGTGAAGCTACAAGGAGTTACAGCCGGCTTCCCACAGTTAACATGCCGGCACCGAATCCTCCTTCCTTCTTCCCCTTCTTCTTTTGGAACTTTGTTTCAAAACCAGGTACCCAATCCCACTTCCGGTAGGAACACATAAGCAAATCCACAGAAAGCCCCCCCCGCCCACAACCTTCTGGGACATGTTATAGGCTGTGGAACCATTCATATACACACGGATGCCTAGAATGATGTGGAGGCTCAAATCTTTCTTCGTGTATTTATGGGAGTGTTAGCTTGTGAAACTTCTCACATAAAGGGGTGCCAGTATTTTCTTTACAAAGATTTAAAGGGCCGTTCTACCCAAAATTGATATTTCAGTGTTTGGTGTATGATGGACAGTTGAATCACCTGACTGATGCTGTTTCCAAGCTGAAAGTGGAACCTCACCCTACATGGTAAGTTCCATATTAAATCTTCCCTCCCTCTTCCCCTTCTTTTGGAACTTTTGTTTCAAAACCAGGTACCCAATCCCTTCTTCCGGTCGGATCACATAGGCAATTCCACAGAAAGTCCCCCGCCCGCAACCTTCTAGGGCATGTTATAGGCTGTGGAACCATTCATATACACACGGATACCTAGAATGATGTGGAGGCTCAAATCTTTCTTCGTGTATTGATGGGAGTGTTGGCTTGTGAAACTTCTCACATAAAGGGGTGCCAGTATTTGCTTTACAAAGTTTTTTAAAGGGCCGGTCTACCCAAAATGGATATTTCAGTGTTTGGTGTATGATGGACAGTTGAATCACCTGACTGATGCTGTTTCCAAGCTGAAAGTGGAACCTCACCCTAAATGGGAAGTTCCATATTAAATCTTCCCTCCCTCTTCCCCTTCTTTTGGAACTTTTGTTTCAAAACCAGGTACCCAATCCCACTTCCGGTTGGATCACGTAGGCAATTCCACAGAAAGTCCCCCGCCCGCAACCTTCTAGGGCATGTTATAGGCTTTTGGACCATTCAAAAAGCACAGTGTGAAGCCACAAGGAGTTACAGCCGGCTTCCCACAGTTAACATGCCGGCACCGAATCCTCCTTCCTTCTTCTCCTTCTTCTTTTGGAACTTTGTTTCAAAACCAGGTACCCAATCCCACTTTCCGGTAGGAGCACATAGGCAATTCCACAGAAGAGCTTCTCCCGCACCCCTTTCCAATCCCAGAAAAGCATCAGATTCCCAAACTTCAACCTAAGCTTCGCCCACGCTGAACCCTCTGTCCAAATTTCCTGACCTAAGGCTTTAACCCCTTACCAGAGCAAAGTCCCCCACACCCTCCATCTTAATGACCAATGAGAGTGAGCCTATGCACTGTTAAAGGCACTCTCATTGGTCATTAAGATGGAGGGTGTGGGGGACTTTGCTCTGGGGAGGGGTTAAAGCCTTAGGTCAGGAAAGTTAAACACTTTCAAACATACAGAGCAGACTTTATGAGCAACAAAAGTTTACAGGTTCACTTCAAAGCCATCATATTGTCTGCAAGAATACGAAAGGGTGTGGATTCAATTCTGGAGTAAAGGATTCTTAACATTTTATTTCTGTTCATGTTTTTAGTAGCATAAAATGCGTTGAATATAAATTTATTTTAGTTCTTTATATTCATTACAGGAAACAATATTTCCCTTTAATATTAGTCACTCAATACAGTTAGAAAACGGGTCAAGAGACTGAACACTTTTTCAAAATACCGCCCTCTAAAAAACGCTGTCTTACGAAAAATGCAAAGGGTGGAGTGGGAACACCTCAAGGCCGGTCAGAAGGATGGTTACATTTGCAAGACAACCGTCTTACTAAATATGCCACAGTTGGATTGAGAACACCTCAAAGTGGGTGGGAACATCCATGACCTCAAGGCGAGCCTTGAAGGAGCAGAGCCGTGCTCCTTCAAGGCCGTGATAGGAGGATCTTGGCCATGAAACGCCTCAGAGATAAAAGAAGCATGCTGGTAACTCAGCTTATCAAACTACATCAACAAGTGAAATATCACTTTTTGCAAGATTGCCCGTTTTTAGGGGATAATACAGATCATATTAATGCAACACTGTGATTCTTGAGGCTCAGTATGAGCTTGAAGACTGCAGTCTCAGAAGATATTTTTCACTGGAGTCATTTTGATCACCTCACATTTCATTGTGACTTTGAGTAAATGAAACATGCCTTACTTTGTCTTTTTCTACAAAGTCGATGTAGGATGTCCTCTCGATCTCCACCGGCTGCCCTTGACGGTCGTAGAGTGCAAGAACGAAGTGGAAGAAGTTGGATTTTCTGAGGTTGGAGGGTGGCTGCTTCTCAAAGTGGGCCCTGGACAGACCAATCCCGCTGTGAGAGAGAGAGATGGAGCATCATGTGAGGACATGGAGCAGAATCAGAGACATGGACATCAGGTAAAGACAAGGAGGAGCGTCATGGACACGGACACCAGGTAAGGACGGGAAGCTGAGTCAGAGACATGGACACCAGGTAAGGACATGGAGCTGAGTCAGAGACATGGACACCAGGTAAGGACATGGAGCTGAGTCAGAGACATGGACACCAGGTAAGGACATGGAGCTGAGTCAGAGACATTGAGCAGATTCAGAGACATGGAGCAGATTCAGAGACATGGAGCAGAATCAGAGACATGGAGCAGATTCAGAGATATGGACACCAAGTGAGGACATAGGGCAGTCAGAGACATTGACATCAGTTGAGGACATAGGACAGTCAGACACATAGATCAGAGTCACAGACATGGACACCAAGTGAGGACATATGGCAGAGTCAGAGACATGAACAGGTGAGGACATGAAGCGAAGTCAGAGACACAGACACCAAATGAGGACATGGAACAGGGTCAGAGACATGGGCACTAGGAAAGGACACTGAGCAAAGTCAGAGACACAAACACGGGTGAAGACATAGAGCACTCTATAAGATATGGAGTAGATTCAGAAACATGGAACAGAGTCAGAAACCTGAAGACCAGGTGAAAACATGGAGCAGAGTCAGAGAAGTGAACACTAGGTGAGGACATGGACACCAGGTTAGAACATGGAGTAGAGTCAATGTCTCTGACTCTACTCCATGTCTTCACCTAGTGTACGTGTCTCTGGCTATACTCCATGTCCTCACCTAGTGTTCACTTCTATGACTCTACTCCATGTCCTCACCTAGTGTTCACTTCTCTGACTCTACTCCATGTCCTCACCTAGTGTTCACTTCTCTGACTCTACTCCATGTTCTCACCTAGTGTTCACTTCTCTGACTCTACTCCATGTCCTCACCCAGTGTTCACTTCTCTGACTCTACTCCATGTCCTCACCTAGTGTTCACTTCTCTGACTCTACTCCATGTCCTCACCTAGTGTTCACTTCTCTGACTCTACTCCATGTCCTCACCTAGTGTTCACTTCTCTGACTCTACTCCATGTCCTCACCTAGTGTTCACTTCTCTGACTCTACTCCATGTTCTCACCTAGTGTTCACTTCTCTGACTCTACTCCATGTCCTCACCTAGTGTTCACTTCTCTGACTCTACTCCATGTCCTCACCTAGTGTTCACTTCTCTGACTCTACTCCATGTCCTCACCTAGTGTTCACTTCTCTGACTCTACTCCATGTTCTCACCTGGTGTCCGAAACATGGGCACTAGGTAAGGACATAGAGTAGAGTCAGAGACATGGCCACCAGGTGAAAACATGGAGCAAAGTCAGAGACAAATATGAGTTTGAAATATATTCTCCCCAGCTAGGTAGTAGTATATGTGCCTGGACACTTAGAGAGTCAGAGACATGGACTCCAGGTGAAGACATGGAGCAGAGTCAGAGACATGGACTCCAGGCTCCAAGACATGGAGCAGAGACATGGACACCAAGTAAAGACATGGAGCAGAGTCAGAGACATAAACACCAAGTAAAGATATGGGGCAGAGTAAGTGACACGGAGAGCAGGTGAGGACATGGCCTCCATCCAAGTGAGGACATGCAACATTGGCTCTGCTCCATGTCCTTATTTGGTGTTAATCTCACTTAAAAACACGGACACCGGGGAGGACCAACTAAGCAGAGAGGAAACACTAAACAATGTGGAGTATTTACTAATAGAGATTTTTTTTTTTATTGCTGCGATTGTCAAACCCCGTTTTAGTTAACGTTGACCCATTTTAAATGCATTTTTAAACAATTTTTGCAATTTTGAATCAACCTCTTTGTTACTGTTCCTTTATTGGCCCTAGTATATGAATGGGGACCTTGGATTGTGGGCTCCTTGAGGGTAGGGACCGGTGTGCAATGTACAGGGATAGGGACAATTGTAGACACTCCCTCAAGTTGTACTGGTGTCTTTATTCAACCTTACTAACTATGTAAAAGCGATTTGAATCCCCCCCAAAAAAAAAACAGTGGAATAGAAGGAGTCGTGACACCAACTACCTCTATGGAAATTTATTGGTAGATTTAACTAGCTGCCTTCATAAGGTTTCTCTGCTTTTTATATAGACTTGAATTGAAATGTACCCGATGCACAACATGTATGACTATTGACGTTACATCAAACAATGCAGAGGTAAGTGTACAAGCCATCAAATACAGAGGTAAGTGTACATGTCATCGAATACAGAGGTAAGTGTACAAGCCATCAAATACAGAGGTAAGTGTACATGTCGTCGAATACAGAGGTAAGTGTACATGCCATCAAATACAGAGGTAAGTGTACATGCCATCAAATACAGAGGTAAGTGTACATGCGATCCAATACAGAAGTGTAAATGTGAACTGACTTTGCACACAGTGAAAGGACTGACATCACATGAAAATAATTCCTGACCGTCACTAGTATATTATATACGCACATCTGTCTGGGTGTTTCCAGAAAGGGCTACAATTACCGATCCAAATGAAAACAACATGTTGTTAAACTATAAGTGATCTACACCCTCTTCTCTCACCGAAAAAAATAAAAATAAAAAAAAAGCAGCACAAAGCATTATGGTCTTGCTGCGCTGGGGTCCCGGGTTTAGCTCCCGCAAGGGTATCATCGAAGGAGACCTTCTCAGGGAAAGCCATATGAGTACATGAATTACATCCTCACCAGACTGACTCCAGAGGACATTAGAGCGTAAGCTCTTCTGGTTCATAGACTGATATGACTGGCTCAGTGTACTCTGTAGAGCACTGCGGTATATGTCAGAGCTATATAAATGCATAATAATAATGGCGTGTGACTGTGTGGGGACATTAGAGTGTACTTTTTTTTTTTTTTTTTTAAATCATACACAAAAATAATCAACTAAACAAAAACAAGCATGCTTACATCATCAATTAAAGAAAACCATTTCCTGACAAGATATATTAAGAAACATATTTTATTGACAACAAAAAAAAAAAGAGACTACAAACCCCAAACCTCAACTTAAACACAATCCAGGCTAAGAAACATTTTGAGATTTAATCGTCATCAGGATGCGATTCCAAAACCCCCCCATTAATCCCTCCCCCCACATTATTCACCCCAACTTCCACATCATTCACCTTGCATTCTGCACCAGCTAACCTCATTCCCTCCCCCCTCCCCCCCCCCACCACCATCATCCAATTCATCCCTCATTCCACCTCTCGGTGTCTGCTGACCTCCAGCCCCACTTCTGTCACGCCGAGGAGGAGGGGTTGGCACCACCATACATTCTGGTCCATCACCCTCCACTGCCTTCACTACTCTAGGAAAAACAATAGGTGCGAACACAGACTTGACAACCACACTTTCTGACGCTGACTGGGAGACCACAGACTGAGGGGGGACACTGACACCACAGACGTCCTCACAGACACAGATTCTGATGGGGCAGGGACACTAGGATCCCCTGGTACAACCTCTGCCAACCCAGGTTCTTCTCTATCTGGACGGAAGAATTCCTCCACTAGCTCTGGTTTATTGTGCAAAGCCTCAGGGCACCGGCTATAAGGGTGACCAACCTTATCCCATAGGTTATATTTAATGATGTTACAGTCCCTTGCCAGATGCCCCAGTTCCTGGCACAAAAAGCACTTCTGTCCTGGACATTTAGAGGAGAAATGTCCCTTGACTCCACATTTATGGCACACCTTAGGTAGATCAGGATAGAAGACAGTAATCCTATCTCCTAGATTGTAAGCTCTAACGAGCAGGGCCCTCTGATTCCCCTTGTCTTGAATTGTATTTTATTGTAATGTCTACCCCAATGTTGTAAAGCGCTGTGTAAACTGTCGGCGCTATATAAATCCTGTATAATAATAATAATAATCTCTACCAATAAAGATAGAGGAGGGCAAACGCTGGACCACATTCCCACACACACTCAACCTCATTGACACTGACCACCCACCTGGGCAGATTCCTCTATCCTCAATCTTTTTTAGGGGACACAACGTTTCCCCAAACTTCCTCAACCAGACCATAAATCCTTGGGGGGGTATAGACTCTTTCCTTGTCAGGATAGTCATTCTTAATCAAGGGCTGTCGTGAGACAATTTTGGGGACAAGCCCCTTCCAGTTCGGCTGGCCCCTATATGCATGCTTAAACCGCTCCCAAAACAGATCCAGCAATTCTGGATGCACAAATGACAAATCATATTCAAAGGAACCAGCTGGACTGATAAGAGCATAAATATCCTCCGCCTTAAATCCCATGGGTAGGACCTTATCCACAAACCTCCCTCCTGATAGGTGGAATATCTCCTCCTTCCCACCTGAGCTGTACCACATTCCTGCGTTTAATGGAAGGTGCATTAGGTCATCAAGGTTAGAAAAAACACCGGATGGTCCTCCTGCTCTGCAGTTTCAATGTTCATGTGACATTCCTGCTCTGCACTGTTAGTGTCCATGTGGGACTCCTTACAGCCAGCTCCTCCTGCATTCCCTGCTGATTGTAACGATCTGTTGGCAGGTGAAAGTCCTCCACACATTGAGAGAGATTTTCAGCAAGCACTCCATTATCATGATCCCCATCTGATGAGTCGGTGCCGCTCAAGGGAGATTCCATTTCTGTAATGGCCTGCAGCAATCCGCCATTTACCTCAAACTCCTCCTGAGATGACCCAGGCTGCTGGGGAGGGAGGGGGGCAGATACTGACTCAGACATGACAGATCCTGAGACAGGGGTAGTACTGGGGCCACCATGTGAAGCCACTTCCTTACCCCCCATCCATACTGTCGCTGTTGCTCTGGTATCCACCCTCTGGCTGGTACTGGCACAGGCACTTTCCTTCATCTGTTGGAATCTCTCCTCATTCTCACACTTTTCTCTGAACACAACACTTATCTCCTTCAGAGAGGTGACCAACTTCTGCTTTTTCAATGCTTCTTCCAGAGACTTTAGCTTGGAGACTTCCCTCTTACTGTTTCCAGACTTACTGTGCAGGGATTTCTTTGTCCTGAGATCCTCTTTCATGACAGCAAGTTTCTGTTCCTCTTTAGCAATGCGGCAAACTCTGTCCCCCACTCTATCCTGGAAGACTGGTAAGGACCCCTCTCTCATGCATAGGGACAGGCCCAGGATCCACTGCAGCTTGAGCACATGGAGTAGGCCTCAGTGCCTCTGGAGAGTCTCCACCTTCGTCTTCCTCAATATGGCCCATGCTTGCCTGGGAAAAGCCTGCATGAGAGGCCCCAGGCTTGCTGCTTCTCTCAGCTGAAATCACAGCAGAGTGAGCCAACAGCACCCGGCAGAACAGTAGCACCTGGTGGAGAAGTTCCTCTTGTGCAGAGACTGTTGTGATTAGCTCAGTGTTCTCTGTACAGCACTGCGGTATATGTCGGAGCTATATAAATTCATAATAACATATTTATTTTACACTTTAAAATTAAAACTCCTTCCAAATGTAATATTTGTTTTTTTGGTAGATGCTGGAGAGCTACCCCCTCCCCCCCCCCCTTCCCCGACTAACTCTTGGGACACTACTGGTGAGATCTGCATTAAGTTGCTTGGCTCTGTACACCTTGTGTGCCCATTATGTGGGGTTCCCACCATCCCTGTGCTGAATTTTCAGGTCTGTATAGCTGCTTTGTCCATTATGAGGGGTTCCCACCATCCCTATGCTGAGTTCCCAGGTCTATACAGCTACTGTGCCTAATATGAGGGCCTCCCGCCATCCCTGTGCTGAGTTCCTGGGTCTGTACACCTGCTGTGCCAATTATGAGGGGTCCCCACCATCCCTGAGTTCCTGAGTCTGTAAACCCACTGTGCCCATTATGAGGGGTTCCCACCATCCCTATGCTGAGTTCCTGGGTCTGTAAATCTGCTGTGCCAATTATGAGGGGTTCCGACCATCCCTGTGCTGAGTTCCCTGGTTTGTACACCTGCTGTGCCAATTATGAGGGGTTCCCACCATCCCTGTGCTGAGTTCCTGGGTCTGTAAAACCACTGGGTCCCTTATGAGGGGTTCCCACCATCCCTGTGCTGAATTTCCAGGTCTGTATAGCTGCTGCGCCCAGTATGAGGGGTTACCACCTTCCCTGTGCTGAGTTCCTAGGTCTGTACACCTACTGTGCCCATTATGAGGGGCTCCCACCATCCTTGTGCTGAGTTCCCAGGTCTGTACACCTACTGTACCCATTATAAGGGGTTCCCACCATCCCTGTGCTGAGTTCCCGGGTCTGTAAACCCACTGTGCCCAGTAAACAACCTCCATAGAAATCCTTACAAAAATCACTGGCAAGCATAAATCATCCGCCCTAGGTCAGGGATTGGATTCTCTTGGCGGCAGTTGAGTCTTATGCACTGAGAGACACTTGCCATGAATGATCTCTCCATAGTAATCAGCAGGAGGACTTTCTCCATATCAGACAGAATTATCTGTGCACTGATTACAGAGAAGCCACTCTGACAGAGAGTGAGTTCTGTGGTATCATCATCTCCATTGGGGCTTATTAATAAAGAGAGCAACGGGATGCATAATGTACCCACCCACCCAATCAGCATCATTCTTTCATGCATCTGCTGCTGATAACTGCACTGTTCAAAATTAAAGCGGAACTCAAGCTGCCATGCTTAGGGCTGTTTTCTATTTTTTAAATGCTTCATTTGTACCTTAGTGTGGCAGCTGCGACACATGCTTTTCGCAGGGCCGGATTAAGAGCATCATGTGCTTGGTGCTGAGGATTTTGATGGACCTTTTACTGGTCACCCTTCTGCTTTCCAGGAGCCTGTGCTGGCATGCGCCCAAACTCAAAAGTGCGCAGCCGCACAGGCATAACACTAGGGAAGTCTGGCATTTGATTTTGCCAAGTTTCTGTAAGGGCCGTGCATTGGCGTGCACTCTGAGCTGAAAGAGTGCAGCTGCGCAGGCCTAACACTATGGAAGCCCCAGACTTCTGTAAGAGCCCTGCATTGGCGTACCCCAGGCTTCTGTTAGGACTGCTCATGTAGTGCCCATTATCAATCCCACCACCCTGCCCAGGCGGTGCATGTGGAATGCAGGGCCTGTCAGGGGAGATCTCTTCCCGTTGGCCCTTTGCTTTCCATGAGAAGTCTGTCCTTTTTGGGTGGCTGGGCCTATATTAAGGTAGGGGCCTGGAGCTGCAGCTCCAATAGCCCCATACGTTAATCCAGCCCTGGCTTTTCATACCACAATGGAAAGTGCTTAATCCAACATGCTGGATTTTGTTGAGAAAAATGAAACAGATGATGGCACAATCATATGTGCCATATTCATTTTTCGACAGAACATTCAGTTTGTAACAGGTCTATGGTCGGCCTAAGCCCCTAGCTTTGGGGGGGGGGGGGGGGGGTTTGGTTGGGTTGGAATTAAGCCTCATTTAAGGGAGGTCTTATTCTGTTCTTATTGTTGGATGACAAATGTGGCTATTAAGGCTCTCCCTCTGGTAACTATAACTTTCACCATCAAGAATCTTTCACTGTTAAGGATGCTACAACACTGTTCGTATTTGCTGAAAAAATTTACCAGTTTGTTGGATTTATATTAAGAACACAATATGTTTCCATGTTCGCTATGTGAGGACCTCCAAGAGGTGGAAATTGAGTCTATTTGTTTATCAAATAGGCTCAGAGATTATGAGTTATGGAGTGGGCTCAGAAGTTATCCGTTATGACATGGTTTTAGATTTTATTGGTTATGGAGTGGACTCAGAGGTTATCGATTATGGAGTGGGCTCAGGGGTTATCAGTTATGAAGTGGGCTCAGAGGTTATCGGTCACGGAGTGGGCTCGGAGGTTATCAGTCACGGAGTGGGCTCGGAGGTTATCGGTTACGGAGTGGGTTCAGAGGTTATAGGGTGGGCTCAGAGGTTATTGGTTATGAAGTAGGCTCAGGGGTTATTGGTTATGAAGTGGGCTCAGGGGTTATCGGTTATGAAGTGGGCTCAGGGGTTATCAGTTATGAAGTGGGCTCAGGGGTTATCGGTTATGAAGTGGGCTCAGGGGTTATCGGTTATGAAGTGGGCTCAGGGGTTATCGGTTATGAAGTGGGCTCAGGGGTTATTGGTTATGGAGTGGGCTCAGGGGTTATTGGTTATGGAGTGGGCTCAGGGGTTATCGGTTATGAAGTGGGCTCAGGGGTTATCGGTTATGAAGTGGGCTCAGGGGTTATCGGTTATGAAGTGGGCTCAGTGGTTATCGGTTATGAAGTGGGCTCAGGGGTTATCGGTTATGAAGTGGGCTCAGGGGTTATCGGTTATGAAGTGGGCTCAGGGGTTATCGGTTATGAAGTAGGCTCAGGGGTTATTGGTTATGAAGTGGGCTCAGGGGTTATCGGTTATGAAGTGGGCTCAGGGGTTATCGGTTATGAAGTGGGCTCAGGGGTTATCGGTTATGAAGTGGGCTCAGGGGTTATCGGTAATGAAGTGGGCTCAGAGGTTATCGGTTATGAAGTGTGCTCAGGGGTTATCGGTTATGAAGTGGGCTCAGAGGTTATCGGTTATGAAGTGGGCTCAGGGGTTATCGGTTATGAAGTGGGCTCAGAGGTTATCGGTTATGAAGTGGGCTCAGGGGTTATCGGTTATGAAGTGGGCTCAGAGGTTATCGGTCACGGAGTGGGTTCAGAGGTTATAGGGTGGGCTCAGAGGTTATTGGTTATGAAGTGGGCTCAGGGGTTATCGGTTATGGAGTGGGCTCAGGTTATTAGTTATGAAGTGGGCTTAGAGTGGTGGTGAAGACCAGTCTGATTTTGTCCCGTTAGAGGTCCATCTTTGAAGGATTCTACAGCACTGTTCACAGTAATAGGAATTCAACAAAGCGGTCAATTTTGTGTACAATAGTTTACCATGTTCCCTTTGCAAAGACTTCCACGAGGTGGAGAGTGAGGTTATTGTTTATGGAGGGCGCTCAAAGGTTATTGGTTATGGAGTGGGCTAAGAGGTTATTTGCTAAGGGGTGGGCTCAGAGGTTATTCATTATGGCGTGGGCTCAAGGATTATTGGCTGTGAAGTGGGCTCAGAGGTTATTGGTTATGAAGTGGGCTCAGAGGTTATTGGTTATGAAGTGGACTCAGGGGTTATTGGTTATGGGGTGGGCTCAGGGGTTATTGGTTATGGAGTGAGCTCAGAGGTTATTGGTTACAGAGTGGGCTCAAAGGTTATTGGTTACGGGGAGGGCTCAGCGGTTATTCATTATGGCGTGGGCTCAAGGATTATTGGCTGTGAAGTGGGCTCAGAGGTTATTGGTTATGAAGTGGACTCAGGGGTTATTGGTTACGGGGAGGGCTCAGATGTTATTGGTTATGGAGTGGGCTCAGAGGTTATTGGTTGTGTGATGGGCTCAGAGGTTATTGGTTATGGGGTGGGCTCAGAGGTTATTGGTTTTGGAGTGGGCTCAGAGGTTATTGGTTATGGGGTGGGCTCAGAGATTATTGGTTATGAAGTGGGCTCAGAGGTTATTGGTTATAAAGTGGGCTCAGAAGTTATAGGATATGTAGTTGGCTCAGAGGTTATTGGTTCTAAAGTGGGCTCAGAGGTTATTGGTTATAAAGTGGGCTCAGAAGTTATAGGATATGTAGTTGGCTCAGAGGTTATTGGTTATGGTGTCGACTCAGAGGTTATCTCTTATGGAGAGGGCTCAGGTTATTAGTTATGGAGTGTGCTTAGAGTGGTGGTGAAGACTAGTCTGATTTTGTCCCGTTGGAGGTCCATCTGTGAAGGATGCTACAGCACTGTTCACATTAATAGGAATTCAACAAAGTGGTCAATTTTTTTCATAAAGAGTACAGTAGTTTACCATGCTCCCTTTGCAAAGACTTCTAAGAGGTGGAGGGTGAGGTTATTGACTATTGAGGGGGCTCAGAGGTTATTGGTTATGAAGTGGGCTCAGAAGTTATTGGTTATGAAGTGGGCTCAGGGGTTATTTGCTAAGGGGTTGGCTCAGAGGTTATTGGTTACGGAGTGGGCTCAGAGGTTATTGGTTACGGAGTGGGCTCAAATGTTATCGGTTATGAAGTGGGCTCAGAGGTTATTGGCTATGGAGTGGGCTTAGAGGTTGTTGATTATGAAGTGGGCTCAGAGTGGTGGTGCCGACTAGTCTGACTTTGTCATGTTGAAGGTCTATCAGATTCCTGTAGGATACGGGATACTATTTTAGCAGCAATTGTAACGGCCCTGAGTACAGTGCCTTGAAAAAAGTATTCATACCCCTTGAAATTGTCCACATTTTGCATTGGAACAACCTATCAATCTATCCAATCAAGAGCCGGGACCACGTGGAGAGAGGGACATCGCGTCTCCACTGACTGAAATACGGGGCTCAGGTAAGTAAAACGGGGGAGGGTTTTTTTTTGCTGGCTGTCGGTCACTGCCAGGTGTTTTTTCACCTTAATGCATAGGTGATGCATGAGGGTTTACAACCCATTTAACCTCATTATAAATAAAGCTGTTCTGTGAAGCCCTCAAATGTTTGTTAGAGAACCTTAGTGAAGAAACAACACCATGAAGGACAAGGAACACACCAGACAGGTCAGTGATAAAGTTGTGTAGAAGTATTAAGCAGGGTTAGGTTATAAAAAAATATCCCAAGCTTTGAACATCTCACGGAGCTCTGTTCAATCCATCATCTGAAAATGGAAAGAGTATGGGCACAACTGCAAACCTACAAAGACATGGCCGTCCACCTAAACTGAGCGGGCCGGACAAGGAGAGCATTCATCAGAGAACAGCCAAGAGGTCCATGGTGACTCTGGAGGAGCTGCAGAGATCTACAACTCAGGCACTCCACAAATCTGCCCTTTATGGAAGAGTGGCAAGAAGAAAGACATTGTTGAAAGAAAGTCATAAGAAGTCCCATTTTTAGTTTGTGAAAAGCCATGTGGGGGACACAGCAAACATGTGGAAGAAGGTGATCTGGTCAGATGAGACCAAAATGTAACTTTTTGGCCTGAAAGCAAAACGCTATGTGTGGCGAAAAACTAACACTGCCCATCACCCTGAACACACCACCCCCACGAGAAACATGGTGGTGGCAGCATCATGTGGTGGGGATGTTTTTCTTCAACAGGCACAGGGAAGCTGGTCAGAGTTGATGGGAAGATGGATGGAGCCAAATACAGGACAATCTTAGAAGAAAACCTGTTTAGAGTCTGGAAAAGACTTGAGACCGGGGCGGAGGTTCACCTTCCAGCAGGACAACGACCCGAAACATCCAGCCAGAGCTACAATGGAATGGTTTACATCAAAGCATATTCATGTGTTAGAATGGCCCAGTCACAGTCCAGACCTAAATCCAATTAAGAATCTGTGGCAAGACTTGAAAATTGCTGTTCACAGACGCTCTCCATCCAATCTGACAGAGCTTGAACTATTCTGCAAAGAAGAATGAGCAAAAATGTCCCTCTCTAGATGTGCAAAGCTGGTAGAGACATCCCCAAAAAGACTTGCAGCTGTAATTGCAGCGAAAGGGGGTTCTACAAAGTATTGACTCCGGGGGGCGCCATACAAATGCCCCTCCACACTTTTCACATATTTATTTGTAAAGAAATTTGAAAAACATTTATCATTTCCCTCCCACTTCACAATTATGTACCACTTTGTGTTGATCTATCACATAAAATCCCAATAAAATACATTTACATTTTTGGTTGTAACATGACAAAATGTGGAAAAGTTCAAGGGGTATGAAGACTTTTTTAAGGCACTGTAGGTGGGATATTTTAAAAGAGGTGGAGAGCTCCAGCTAGCATGGTTGGGAAGACACTGATTGGTCTTGGGCTTGAGTTCTCCAACAGGGACCAAAAATAATGCCGCGTACACATGACCGGACTTATTGACAGCAAAATTCGATCTTGTGTGGGCTCCATCGGACCTTTGCTTGCCAAAAATCTGGCGGACTTTAGAAATAGAACATGTTTTAAGTTTTTCCACCGGAACTCCGCCGGACCGAGAAATCCATTTGTGTGTGTGCTGGTCCGATGGACAAAAACCGACGCAAGGGCAGCTATTGGCTACTGGCTATGAACTTCCTTATTCTAGTCCGGTCGTACGTCATCACGTTCGAATCCGTCGGACTTTGGTGTGATTGTGTGTGGCCAAGTCCGTTCATTCGGAAAGTCCGTCGCACCTAGTCCCTCGAAAAGTCCGGTCGTGTGTATACGCCATAAGAGAACACTTATGAGTTCCGGGGGAAATGACTTTGGATAGTCCCGGAGTCCTGAGTTTGGGGAAATTATTTCAGATCGTCCTTAATTGAATAATGTGAGTTCAGCCATATCTGCTCTGCAGAAGTGGTTATTTCTTGCAATCCAAGATGGCGCACAAATAAACTAAACACAACAACAACAAAAAATAAAAATATATATACTAAAAAGTGCACAGGGTCTAGCTACTGTACCGTCTAATTTAACCCTTCCCTTGGTTCCTACTTAATTATAATTAAAAGTGAATTCAACGTCTTGCATGTGGAACTTTTTTTTACTCCATAATGGTTGTTGCATCCTTTATTTTATTCCATGTTTTGCATATGTGTCTTATATTCAGTGCAGCTACAATTTCTAACTCACTGTTGGTCTGGAAAGGATGAATCACTGATATTTTGTACTGCATTCCTCTTTGTTTTATCTGGTTACTATAAATCAGTCATTTGTAATGGATGCTGAATTCATAAAAACTTATTTTTATTTTTTTTAAAAGGTGCACAGGATATGTCACTGTCCTCTTCCTGAAAATACCCTGACAAGGGCAAGGACACTCTGGTCCACGCAACCAAAAGATCTGGAAGACCTCTCTCTTTGTGGCTACCTGAAGCCAATTAGTGGATGAGGGCTCAACCGAAGAGAGGCCCCCAAGGCAGGGGAAGAAGGAACCTGATGGCCACTCATCATCTTCCTAGACTTTAGATCAGTCCCGAAAACTCACACCCTACTATCCTGTTGGAAGAACACTCTGGTCCCCTCAACTAAAGACTCTGAAAGACCTCTCTCTTTGTGGCTACCTGAAGCCAACCACTGAGTACTGGGCAGGGGCTCAACTGGAGAGAGGCCCCCCAAGGCAGGGGAAGAAGGAACATGATAGCCACTCATTATCTTCCTAGACGTTAGAGCAGTCCCGAAAACTCACACCCTACTATCCTGTTGCAAGGACACTTTGGTCCCCTCAACTAAAGACTCTGACAGACCTCTCTCTTTGTGGCTACCTGAAGCCAACCACTGAGTACTGGGTAGGGGTACACCTGGAGAGAGGCCCCGCCCAAGGCAGGGGAAGAAGGAACCTGATGGCTAGGGATGAGCTCGGTGTTCGACTCGAACGCATGTTCAACTCGTACATCAGCCGTTCGTCTTCTTCGGCGAATTCAGAACTTTGAGGACCGTTCGCACCAAATTCGTGTGGCACGAACGGCCCACAATGCACTACGCCATCGCAGTGCATTGCTGGCTCGTGATTGTCTAAGCATGCACTGTGACCCCCGCATGCTTGGCCAATCACAGCGCCGGCAGCAAGGAGAGCCATAATTGGCCACAGGCAGGATTCCTGTGGCCAATTATAGCTCAGGGGGTTTAGTAAACGCCCCACACTATATAAGGCCGCCAGCGCGGCAGCCTTGTGTAGTGTGTTCCGGCGTGCAAGGAAAGAGCTAGATGGGCAGGAACAGTGTGTTCTTTTCTCGGGCATCTTAACATTAAAGTGGTGTTGTCTGCCTCCAGCACAGTATACACCTGTATCTACCCTTTATTGCTGTTTTCCTCTAATACAGGCATCTGCAGGAGTTAGTGGGTGCTGTGTGCCTCCAGCACAGTATACACCTGTATCTACCCTTTATTGCTGGTGTTCTATAATACAGCCATCTGCAGGAGTTAGTGGGTGTTGTGTGCCTCCAGCACAGCACAATATACACCTGTATCTACCCTTTATTGCTGGTGTTCTCTAATACAGGCATCTGCAGGAGTTAAAGTGGGTGTTGTGTGCCTCCAGCACAGTATACACCTGAAGATACCCCTTATTGCTGGTGTTGTCTGTTGCATATCTTGCATTTTAGCCTTTAAAATTAGCACTTTTGATTTTGAACGTTCGAGTCCCATATACTTTAATAGGATTCTAAAGTTCGTACGAATTTTCAGTCCGTTCAAAGCTTCTGGTGCGAACCGAACCGGGGGGTGTTCGGCTCGTCCCTACTGATGGCAACTCAACATCTTCCTAGACTTCAGAGTAGTCCCAAAGACCCACACCCTACTATCCTGTGGCAAGGACACTCCCGTCCACTCAAAGACTCTGGTAGACCTCTCTCTTTGTGGGTACCTGATGCCAACCACAGAGTACTGGGTGAAAGCTCAACTGAAGAGAGACCCCCAAGGAAGGAACCTGATGGGCACTTATCTCCATAGAATTCAGAGTGGCCCCCAATATCCATGCCCTACTATTCTGTTGAGTGAAAAATAAACGCAAACATGTGGAGGGGAAAAAAGTACCAATATGCTACATAATGGCTAGACCTTGCAGACCTAGTGACAAAAACCTCCCAGCTCTTGGCCAAAAGGCCCAGCCTATGAGGTGAGGAGGAGAAAAAAGCTTGCAGTGTTGTGGCCTAACTTATAATAAGTCTAGTTTACTTAAGGATAAACTGGTTCATAGTCATTTAACGTCGCAGGTAGGATCTACACGTAGAGGAACTTTTCCATGTGGAAGATGTGAGTTTTGTAGCTTATTAATGAATACCACAGAGGGGACTCTCCCCAATGGTCAGCTGTACAGACCGAATTTCTGTGTAACTTGTAAAACCATAGGGGTGGTTTACCTTATGAAATGTGAGTGTCAAGCCTTTTATATAGGCAAGACAAAAAGGCCTTTTTTCCATCGTATAAGGGACCACGTTTCCCTTTTAAATAAGAAGAAGATGGAAACTCCAATCGGTAGACACATGGGATTATACCATTCTTTTGATAGTTCTAAAATGAAGTTTTTTGCTCTTGAATATGTTCCTGATTTTGACAGGGGGGGGAGAAATTGACAAAATTCTACTTCAACGAGAATCAAAGTGGATTTATACCCAGGCTGCCACTTTCCATCCTGGCCTAAACGAATCTCTGAGTTATAAGCCTTTTCTGTAAGCAAATTGTTGTTTTAGAGTGGATTTTTTCACTCTTTAAAGTCTTTCTGTTAAAATTTCTTGAGTTAAAATGTGATATGTAACACCTCTGCAGGGTGTCTGGGGGATTTCTTGTGCTTGACTTTTGAGCTGACGAGTACTTATAAACTTATTCTATATATTTAAAAAAAAGCCTCTAGAGTTTAAATCTACGGAATTCCAGATTTTGTTTTTTTGGTTCCGGAATGGATTTGGGTCTTTCTATTTGTGTTGGACCTTATAACAAATAGTGGTTGGTAGCATGTGATTAGATGTACCATATGGACACCCAGGGTGCTCCTCAGCTGTGGCTTTTTAGCTTCAGCATGGGGGCACCAATTTAGTCACTTTATATAGGCGGCTTTTTAAATGCCAAACCAACTTATAGGCATCTTTGTTTATTTTACAGAAATGGCTACCCTTCAGCATATTAGCAGTTTAGTCAGAGATCTCCTCATCTTGGTAGTCCAGTATCGTTTTGGCAGCCTATATTTTGGTTATCTTTATGAATTGTGACTGCAGGATGTTTTATGGATATCTTTTGACTATTTCCGGTCAGATGGTGCTGTCTGGTCATCATTTCCTGTTTTACTGCGCTAGTGCTGGAACTTTGGAGAAACTTCCAGAAGAATGGGAGGGAGGTTAAGAGGAGCTTCTGGGGGGTCCAACTCAGCCTTTTCCAACCTTTTCAATACAGAGGGACCCTTGAAATGACTGTCCGGTTTCAGGAAACCCCTCCTAATTATGACTATATCTACAACTCATTATGCATTAGGGTGGTGGTCAGTGGAAAGAATGTCCCTTACCCTTGGGGGGGGAATTCTTCCCAATGACCACTACAGATACCGTAGCTGAAAGTAGCAATGGTGTCAGTGGAAACTTATCTGAGAGGCAGAAACTGCTCATTTTTTAAGGAACCCCCACCAACCTTTGGAGGAACCCTAGGGTAACAGGGAACCCTCATTGAGAAACTGTGGTCCAACAAATCCCTGGCCAAATGGGTTGGCAGTGGGAGGAACCTCTTAAATACTCAGGGTCAAGCCAGCAGGGGCAGTGTGAGTTCGGGTGAAAGCTGGGGGTGGAGTGCTGAGGAGGCTGTCGGAGGCCCTTGAGGGTCTGGTGGGGGGGTGGGTGACCTCAGTCCGGGGGCTTGGGTGCAGGAGGGATCCTCTCACAACACAAGAAGGAGTCCTGTCCAGTTGCGCGGAAGCAGGTGTGAGGACAGCAGGAGCCGGCGCGCACATCCAGCAGATCTCTAGGGAGAAGACAGCCGGGTGGCTGGTGAGTGAGATAGTCGGGGAGGACTGAGAGACATCCTGAGAGGAGAGGACTGAGGAAGACTGAGGAGTGACAGTCTAAGATGGTTGTAGCGTCAGTCTGGAAGGACTGTGGAAGAATAGCCAGGAAGGCTAGTGAAAGGGGCAGCTGCAGCCAGGTGGGCTGGCAGTGCCTGAAGAGGTGGTGCTGGGATCAGAACAGGAAGGTAGCTGGGTGCTGGGGCTGATAAGCTGTTCTGCAAGTAAGTATTGTGCTGGAGGAAGCCGAGGAGTGTGTAAATAGACTGTACATAGGAAAGTTGCCCCTGAAGAGTATGCTAAAATCAAATGGGCATTCCATAATGCCCCTATCCCCATCCAAGTTGAATACCCCTAATAAACCAAAAACAAAGCTGCTGGACTGTTTCTTGACTTGGAGCTGTGGTGTGGAAAATTCAGTGTGCCTGGCTGTGCAGGGGATCACTATTCACCAGCCGCTCCTGCGGGGGGCAGCGCTACATCTGGATTTATTTATACGGTGCTTTTATGGACATCACTGATTGGTTGAACATTTTATCTACTATAGCATGTCATGCGTTATATCAGTAGCCTCATGGCCCAAAAAGGCTATTGGCAACAACCATCAAGTCCTTGCGCTGAAGGATCGTTTGTTGCATTTCTCAGATGTGATGGCTGCATTCGGGTATTTTCCATTAAGCCGCCTCCCCTATCCATGTGTCCGGCCCCTTTCAGGACACCGGCACATGAATTCCAACAGGGAGGGGCTGTTTTTTTTTTTGTTTTTGTTTTTTAAGCACCGATTAGAGCCAGAGGCTCTAATAGGCTTCAATATAGGGTGGGCTCGGGTCGCAGAGAGCACGCTCTCAGCCCGCCCAGGTGTGTTACAACAGCAAATCAATATTCACTGTTGTAACACTGATCCTCCTCCCGGCCAATCAGGAAGCGGGTTTTGACACCGGTCACCCGATTGGCTGAAAGGCCAGTCGATCCTATTAGATGCCTAGGAAGGGGAGGGGAGGAGCTGGAAGCCGCCATGGAGCAGAGGACTCGGAGCCGAGCTGCCGTACCCCGCCACAATGGAGACTGACTGGCAAATAGTTTTTGCCCCCCTACCCAAAAAAAAAACACTGGTCGCCACTGCTGTTGATACGACCACGGGGTGAGATTTACTGAAACTGGTGCACTCAGAATCTGGTGCAGCTGTGCATGGTAGCCATTCAGCTTCTAATGCTGGCCATTCGCGGGTCGAATTTTCGAAAGAACTTTCTTGCGAAATTCGTGCGAAAAATCTAAGATAAGATCTTCGAACCATTAGTGGGCTGCAGCAACGGCCGTTTTTTCGTGCGGCCATCGAACGCGTTGGAAATCTTTTTTGAAAAAAACAAAACGATTTCCTAATCAATGATGGGAGAATTGTGAGAGAAATGTAAATCGAAAAAGAAATGCGCCTGTGCAAGAAAAGAAAATTCCCGGGCAAGAAAAGAAGATTCCCAGACACAAAAAATTATTTTCTGTAGGAACAGGAGGTGAAATTGAAGGTTTGGTTGGTTCGAATTTTCGAAAAATCAATGGTGGCGCCATCGAATCACAAAACGCACACAAATTTTCTGATTTTCTGAAAGTTCATTCGAAAATTCGACCCGTGTATGGCCAGCATAACGTTCACTTGTTCAATTAAAAGGGATTGTAAAGCTTTGTTTTTTATTTTCTACATAGGTTCCTTTAAGCTAGTGCATTGTTGGTTCACTTACCTTTTCCTTCGATTTCCCTTCTAAATGTTTTTTTTCTTTGTCTGAATTTCTCACTTCCTGTTTCTCCTCAGTAAACTTCACACCATCATCCGAGCGGTGTTTAGTCAGCCAGAACAGATTACTGAGGAGGAACAGGAAGTGAGAAATTCAGACAAAGAAAACAAAGAAAAAAAACATTTAGAAGGGAAATCGAAGGAAAAGGTAAGTGAGCCAACAATGCACTAGCTTAAAGGAATCTATTTAAAAAATAAAAAACGAAGATCGCCATGTCGCCCCCCCCAGGGTTGCCACCTGTCCAGGATTCACCCGGGTTTGGGTTCATGTGTCTGGGTTTCAGACTGTCTGAAACCCGGACACATTATTTAGACTGGACTATGGCTTTCCAGCAGGATTGCTGGCAGTGGTTGCCTCCACTGAGGGTGTCTGTTACACTCTTTCACAGCCCCTAAAGCCAGCACTAACAAACCACCCCTCCCCCAAACACATACAGATGAGAGAGGAGAGAGGGCTCGATCTGCACCTCTTCCCCCCCACCCCTACCCCTCTGTGTCTGCCCCACACTCCAATCCCCGGCGCTGTGCCTCAGAAAAGGAAAGTGGGAGCCGGAAATTTGAAGTCCAGCAGCCTCAGATCCATCTGGTGCTGACTGCCAAGGGGTGAGTGGGCTCACCATCCATCCATCCCTGTCTGTGACTGAAGTCCCCCCCCTTCTCTCTCTTGCCTCTAAGTACAGTAAGGCAAATCAGGGTTCTCAGAGCACCCCTTACATCAGAGTTCCCCTTTACACCAGCGGCTGTAGTGTTTCCCCTTACATTAGAGTCCTCTTCGTACATCAGAGTTCTCAGTGTTCGCCATTAAATCAGGGTTCCCAGTGCATCCTTTATGTTAGAAGCCCCAGTGGTCTCCCTTACATCAGAGTCTGCAGAGTCCCCCCTTACAGTGAAAGAGAACTCTGCAAGTTCAGATGTAAAAGGGGAACTCTGTGGACTCTGATGTAAAGGGGGACTCTTGTTATTAACTTCATATGATTAGAAATGTTATTTAGTAGCAAAATATATGTATAGTTTATACAAAAAATTGCTGTGCGCCACAAAAGTGTTCGGGTTTGACTTGAAGAAAAGGTGGCAACCCTACCCCCCCCCCCCCCGTCCATCCCCCCCGTCCATCACCACCTTCCCTATCCATGCATTGGGCCCCTTTCAGGACACCGGCTCATGGATTCCAATGTGGAGGGAGGGGGGCTGTTCTTTTGAAGCACCGATTAAAGCAAGTGGCTCTAATAGGTTTCAATATTGGGTGGGCTCGGGTCGCAGAGAGTGTGCTTCGAGCCCACCCAGGTGTGTTACAACAGCGAATCAATAATCACTGTTGTAACACTGATCCTCCTACCGGCCAATCACGAAGCGGGTTTTGACACCGGTCACCCGATTAGCTGAAAAGGACAGGCGATCCTATTGGACGCCTAGGAGGAGGAGGAGGGAGGAGCCGCGTAGCGGAAGCCATCGCGATGCAGAGAGGACACAGGAGCCGCTGCCCGCCGCTCAAAGGAGCCGACCACCTGCCGCCCGTAGGAGCCCACAACCCGCCCATAGGAGCCTGCACGCCTATAACCAATGGGGTAAGTGCCAGGGTAGGGTTGCTGCAGACTGACCCCCCCCCCCAAAGAGGAGGGGGTTGTTTGCCACCTCCCCCCCAAAAAAAAAAAAAAGACACCAGCCGTCATTGGTGATGACGCTCAGCATTGGGAGGAGCTGGTGGTCACTATCAGGCCCCATTCACACTTGAGTGCGTCAGAATCTTTTGCCCACTATTCCAAATCGCGGCAGAACGCACAACGCGCGTTTAGGTGCCATTATAATTCTTGGTGGCAACCCAAACGTGCTAAGCGAGCGAGTGCTTTGTCACACGAAAAAAAAAAAAATTAAATCCGCAAAATGTTGCTGTCCAAAAACGCGTCGAAGCAAGGACAGGAGCTACTTTGACACATTGTTGGAGAGAAGGGCAGCCCATTGGGTGTCGCTTCAAAAAAATGGGGGATGGTAAGGCTCATTTTAAAAGCATTCATTTTAAATTACGGAAAAAGGCAACGAGAAGTGTGGCGATACCCCCTGAGGGGGTCATGCCAGGAAGATCTTACCATTGAGACTTAAAAGGAGATAAGAAGCCAGGTGGTAAACCCAACATATCCAATCCCACCTAGAATGGAAACATCAATTTTAGGTGGACGGGAACATTTATTTTAACTTTATTAGAAAAAAAAACACGCCCCTCCCCCCTTCCCATTATAAAGCTGTGTCTGCTATCACTCTGGACCCTGAGATGGTGGGCGCGGGGGTCAAGCGATGTGGCGAGTGTTATCGGGAAATTATCGAGGGGGGGGGGGGTGGGGGGGTGACGCCACAAGAAGGAATCCGTTACTGGAATCTCCAAGCCTGCAATGTGGGGAAAAAAGAAGATAATTCATAGAAGAGGGGGAATCTGGCTTTTCCCTGATAGTAGCAGTGCCTGGGAAGACAGCCTGAGCCAACCAGATGTACTAAGACCTGACTATTACCACCACCAAGATACGGCGCCTGAAAGTATTCATACCCCTTGAGAGCCTCCACGTTTTTGCCATGTCACAACCACAAAACCTAAATGTATTTTATTGGGATTTTATGTGATAGACCAACACAAAGTGGCCCATAATTGTGAAGGAGAAGGAAAATTATAATGATGATGGTTTTAGAATTTTTTTTTTTTACAAATAAATAAGTGAAAACGCATTTGTACGGCGCCCCCCGGAGTCAATACTTTGTAGAACCGCCTTTCTCTGCATATTACAGCTGCAATTCTTTTTGGGGGTGTCTCTAGCAGCTTTGCACACCTAGAGAGGGACACTACTACAGAAGGGGGTGATGTGAAGGGGGGCAGAGGACACTACTGTGGGGGGGGGGTGATGTGAAGGGGGCAGAGGACACTACTGTGGTGGGGGGGTGATGTGAAGGGGGGCAGAGGACACTACTGTGGGGGGGGGGGGTGATATGAAGGGGGCAGAGGACACTACTGTGGTGGGGGGGTGATGTGAAGGGGGCAGAGGACACTACTGTGGTGGGGGGCTGATGTGAAGGGGGGCAGAGGACACTACTGTGGGGGGGGGGTGATGTGAAGGGGGCAGAGGACACTACTGTGGTGGGGGGGTGATGTGAAGGGGGCAGAGGACACTACTGTGGTGGGGGGGTGATGTGAAGGGGGGCAGAGGACACTACTGTGGGGGGGGGTGATGTGAAGGGGGCAGAGGACACTACTGTGGGGGTGATGTGAAGGGGGGCAGAGGACACTACTGTGGGGGTGATGTGAAGGGGGGCAGAGGACACTACTGTGGGGGGGGGTTATGTGAAGGGGGCAGAGGACACTACTGTGGTGGGGGGTGATGTGAAGGGGGGCAGAGGACACTACTGTGGGGGGGGGTGATGTGAAGGGGGCAGAGGACACTACTGTGGGGGTGATGTGAAGGGGGGCAGAGGACACTACTGAGGGGGGAGTAATGTGAAGGGGGGCAGAGGACACTACTGTGGGGGTGATGTGAAGGGGGGCAGAGGACACTACTGAGGGGGGAGTGATGTGAAGGGGGGCAGAGGACACTACTGAGGGGGGAGTGATGTGAAGGGGGGCAGAGGACACTACTGAGGGGGGAGTGATGTGAAGGGGGGCAGAGGACACTACTGAGGGGGGAGTGATGTGAAGGGGGGCAGAGGACACTACTGAGGGGGGAGTGATGTGAAGGGGGGCAGAGGAAACTTGTGGGGGGGGGGGTGATGTGATATGATGGGGAGCAGAAGATAATACTGTGGCACACTATGTGTTCTTCATGCAATCTTTTATTGGGGAGCTCCCCAGGGTTCTTTGATTTCCTACATGTTGTTCAGGTAGGTCCCGGCCTCTGAAAGCTTGCCTACCCCTGTTCTAGACCATATATCGATGTTGGTTTAATACATATTTATCAATGCAAATGGAAAGGGACATAGGGACAGTTGTTGAAGCTGTCTTCCTACGGCCACAGGGGGAAATGGACTATCTTAGTACCAATCAACAAAAAATAGACTTCAAATAGATTATTTATTTATTACATATCAAAAAAAAAAAAAAAACATATATAATTGCAAAAGTCAAGGACATGAAAAAAAGGGGGAAGGGAAGAAAGTCGATACAGTATACGGGTACTTGTAGACTTCCAAGTGGACTAATGGTTATTGAAATTGTTCACAGATTTATGCAATCCTCTACCAGTTTCGCCATCAGGGGACAGCTTCTTCGGGAGGATAAAGCTATAAAGTAAATAGTAGATATGGAATTCTACACAACAATAGTAAAGGGAATACATTTTTGTATTCCATTTTTGTATTCCCTTTACTATTGTTGTGTAGAATTTCATCTACAGTATAATATTTACTTTAGAGCTTTATCCTTCTGAAGAAGCGGTCCCTTGATGGCGAAACTGGTAGAGGATTGCATAAATCTGTGAAAATCTGACTTTCTTCCCTTCCTCCTTTTTTTTTTTTTTTCCACGTCCTTGACTTTTGTCATCATATATGTTTTTTGATATGTAATAAATAATTATTCTATTCTAAAGTCTATTTTTGTTCATTGGTAGAAAAAGATAGTCCATTTCCCCCTGTGGCCGTAGGAAGACAGCTTCGGCAACTGTTCCTACGTCCCCTTCCGTTTGGTTAAAAGCCGTTTTGGATGACGGTACCTTCAACTTTTTGGCTACTTACTAGTTTTTAATCTTGAGGCAAACTCACAAAATGTTTACATATTTATCAAGGCCAAGCCCGTAATCTTTGCGTTTAGGCATGTGTGTAAATATAGGTGTCCACCTAGGAGATCTAGGAGAGATAGGTGTCCACCTAGGAGAGATCTAGGAGAGATAGATGTCCACCTAGGAGAGATCTAGGAGAGATAGGTGTCCACCTAGGAGAGATCTAGGAGAGATAGATGTCCACCTAGGAGAGATCTAGGAGAGATAGGTGTCCACCTAGGAGAGATCTAGGAGAGATAGATGTCCACCTAGGAGATCTAGGAGAGATAGGTGTCCATCTAGGAGATCTAGGAGAGATAGGTGTCCACCTAGGAGATCTAGGAGAGATAGGTGTCCACCTAGGAGAGATCCAGGAGAGATAGGTGTCCACCTAGGAGAGATAGGTGTCCATCTAGGAGAGATAGGTGTCCACCTAGGAGAGATCTAGGAGAGATAGATGTCCACCTAGGAGAGATCTAGGAGAGATAGGTGTCCATCTAGGAGATCTAGGAAAGATAGGTGTCCGCCTAGGAGAGATATAGGAGAGATAGGTGTCCACCTAGGAGAGATAGGTGTCCACCTAGGAGAGATCTAGGAGAGATAGGTGTCCATCTAGGAGAGATAGGTGTCCACCTAGGAGAGATCTAGGAGAGATAGGTGTCCACCTAGGAGAGATCTAGGAGAGATAGGTGTCCACCTAGGAGAGAACTAGGAGAGATAGGTGTCCATCTAGGAGAGATAGGTGTCCACCTAGGAGAGATCTAGGAGAGATAGATGTCCACCTAGGAGAGATCTAGGAGAGATAGATGTCCACCTAGGAGAGATCTAGGAGAGATAGATGTCCACCTAGGAGAGATCTAGGAGAGATAGGTGTCCACCTAGGAGAGATCTAGGAGAGATAGATGTCCACCTAGGAGAGATCTAGGAGAGATAGATGTCCACCTAGGAGAGATCTAGGAGAGATAGGTGTCCACCTAGGAGAGATAGGTGTCCACCTAGGAGAGATCTAGGAGAGATAGGTGTCCACCTAGGAGAGATCTAGGAGAGATAAGTGTCCACCTAGGAGAGATCTAGGAGAGATAGGTGTCCACCTAGGAGAGAACTAGGAGAGATAGGTGTCCATCTAGGAGAGATAGGTGTCCACCTAGGAGAGATCTAGGAGAGATAGATGTCCACCTAGGAGAGATCTAGGAGAGATAGGTGTCCACCTAGGAGAGATCTAGGAGAGATAGGTGTCCACCTAGGAGAGATCTAGGAGAGATAGGTGTCCACCTAGGAGAGATCTAGGAGAGATAGATGTCCACCTAGGAGAGTCCTAAGAGAGATAGGTGTCCACCTAGGAGAGATCTAGGAGAGATAGGTGTCCACCTAGGAGAGATCTAGGAGAGATAGGTGTCCACCTAGGAGAGATCTAGGAGAGATAGGTGTCCACCTAGGAGAGATCCAGGAGAGATAGGTGTCCACCTAGGAGAGAACTAGGAGAGATAGGTGTCCATCTAGGAGAGATAGGTGTCCACCTAGGAGAGATCTAGGAGAGATAGATGTCCACCTAGGAGAGATCTAGGAGAGATAGGTGTCCATCTAGGAGAGATAGGTGTCCATCTAGGAGAGATAGGTGTCCACCTAGGAGAGATCTAGGAGAGATAGGTGTCCACCTAGGAGAGATCTAGGAGAGATAGGTGTCCATCTAGGAGAGATAGGTGTCCACCTAGGAGAGATCTAGGAGAGATAGGTGTCCACCTAGGAGAGATCTAGGAGAGATAGGTGTCCACCTAGGAGAGATCTAGGAGAGATAGGTGTCCACCTAGGAGAGATCTAGGAGAGATAGGTGTCCACCTAGGAGAGATCTAGGAGATCTAGGAGAGATATCCCTTCACTTCCCGATGACCACCTGGATGGAGAACCAATACAAAAGTTCTAGATTAAACCCAAGTTGATCACAATTACGGAAAGAAAAAAGAAAAAAAACGTAGAAAAACTTTAGATTCCCTTTAAACATATCTAAAATTCTCATCCTGTTGGATCGGAAAGAGAACCTGTCTAAGTAGAATGAGGTTAGATACCAGAACTGTCATGTTCATCCTCAGTGGACGTCCTTCTGGCTAACATGGAAGGCGGAGCGAGGCGGTAGAGTCAGTCCTCCCGATCAGTGCCGGGACAAGGTCATCCAGCGCCCAGAGCAAAGATGCCAAACTGCGCCCCCCTTTCCCTTAGGGTTAGGGTCAGGGTGCCCTCTGCCCCTGCAATAAAACACTGCGCCAGGGGCAGCCACCCCTCCTGCCCACCCCTTGTCCCAGCCCTGCTCCCGATGTGTGTATCTGTTCTAGGTCACTCAATTGGTGGTGGTGGACGGGCATGACGTTCTAGATTTGGCATGTTTGTGTCCATAAAACAGGAATCTATATATACACAGTATGGTCCATCTCTGAATGACGGGGACCCTTCCAGGGCCAATGGTGGTCCAGAGATGAGTCTTCGGAGTCAGGATGGTCCCTGGAAATAGGGGGGAGGGGGGGTGTGTGCAGAATGTTCCGTATTCCGATATCATCCATCATCATCCTTCCATCTGGCTCCTGATAGCTCCTCTTAGTGCTGTGACCGGCTTCCATTAATTATTCAAGCAAATCGCTGCGTTTTCTAGTAAATGAGCCTGTTACAGTAAGCGCCATCCTGAGCCCGGGGGAGGGGGGACGCAGGCCGCCACAAGCCGGCTTAATGCAATTAGACATCTCATGAAGAGCTCCACGCTAACGGCAGCGCCGGCCTCTAACAGGCCGCTAAATGCTGGAATGAGAACCATCAAATGGGATTCTCAGAAATGGACCGCCAGCCCGTCACCTCGCCGTCTCTGTCTAATGCGCCGCATTAACCCCTTGTGTGCCACGGACACCTCACCGCCTCTGCCTAATGCGCCGCTTTAACCCCTTGTCTGCCACGGACACCTCACCGCCTCTGCCTAATGCGCCGCTTTAACCCCTTGTGTGCCACGGACACCTCACCGCCTCTGCCTAATGCGCCGCTTTAACCCCTTGTGTGCCACGGACACCTCACCACCTCTGCCTATTGCGCCGTTTTAAGCCCTTGTGTGGCACGGACACCTCACCGCCTCTGCCTAATGTGCTGCTTTAACCCCTTGTCTGCCATGGACACCTCATCGTCTCTGCCTATTGCACGACATTAACCCCTTGTGTGCCAAGGACACCTCACCGCCTCTGCCTATTGCGCGGCATTAACCCCTTGTGTGCCACGGACACCTCACAGCCTCTGCCTATTGCGCGGCATTAACCCCGTGTGTGCCACAGACGCCTTGTCGCCTCTGCCTATTGCGCAACATTAACCCCTTGTGTGCCACGGACGCCCCACTGTCTCTGCCTATTGCGCGGCATTAACCCCTTGTGTGCCACGGACGCCTCGCCGTCTCTGCGTATTGCTTGGCATTAACCCCTTGTGTGCCATGGACACCTCACCGTCTCTGCCTATTGTGCTGCATTAACCCCTTGTGTGCCACGGACGCCTCGTCGTCTCTGCGAATTGCTTGGCATTAACCCCTTGTGTGCCACTGACACCTCGCCTGCCTCTGCCTATTGCGCGGCATTAACCCCTTGTGTGCTACGGACACCTCACTGTCTCTGCCTATTGCGGGGCATTAACCCCTTGTGTGCCAGGGATGCCTCACCGTTTCTGCCTATTGCACGGCATTAACCCCTTGTGTGCCACGGATGCCTCACTGTCTCTGCCTATTGCCCTGCATTAATCCCTTGTGTGCCACGGACACCTCATTCTTTCTGCCTAATGCGCTGCATTAACCCCTTGTCTGCCAATGGCACCTTGCTGTCCTTATCCTAATCCATGTACTATGGGCACCTTGCTGTCTCTGCCTAATCCATAGTTTTAACCCCCTGTGTACCACGGGCACCTTTCAATCTCTGCTTAATGTACTACATTTACCCCTTATGTGTCCAAGGACACATTTCTGTGTCTGCCTAATGTGACATGTTAACCCCTTGCATGTCCCAGACACCTCACTGTGTCTGTCTAATGTGCTGTCTTAACCCCTTTGAATACAACAGACTCCTCACCGTCTCTGCCCATCGTTCTGCGTTAACCTCACTTGTGTACCATGGAGACCTCACCATTTCTGCCTAAAGTAGCAAATTAACCCCTTGTGTGCCACACACACCTATCCAACTCTGCCCTAATGCCTTCTATCAGCGGTTCTCAACTCCTGTCCTCAGGGACTACTAACAGGCCAGGTTTTATGTATTACCTTGGGGGGGGGGGAGACGCAGACTAGAATACACCAATCACTGAGCAGCAAATGATATCACCTGTGGTGGATTTCAGTTATCCTGAAAACCTGGCCTGTTAGTGGGTCCTGAGGACCGGAGATGAGAACCGCTGTCTTATAGAAACCCTTTGTGTGCTACAGACACCCTCCCCTCCCCAGAATAATTTGTAAAATGAACCCCATGTGTGCCACAAACATCCTACCCTCCCCACCTAAGACATTGGAAACCCATTGCCTGCCATGGCCACCTCGCCATCACTGCTTAAAGTGCCACATTAACCCTCTATGCGCCACAAACACCCCCCCCCCCCCGACACATTGTAACCTCTTGTATGCCATGGCCACCTAATGTGCCATTGTATGCCACATGTACCCTGCCCTCTCTGTCTAACACACTGCCATCCCTTGCATGCTCCGATACCTTACTACCTGCACATTAACCCACGATGTGCCACAAACGCCCCACTCATACTACAACTCTGCACAAGCCACAACCACTTTTCATTCCCTTCCTGCCCAACACACAGTACCCTCTCGTGTGCCACGGACACTTTGTAACTTCTACCTGAAGTGCCACATTAACCCCTTCCACACCACAAAATACCTTCTCATTACCCCCCTTTTTACACTGCAAGCTTTAACATCTTGTGTGCCACAGACTACGTGCCCAATGTGATTTCTTTACCCCTCGGGTGCAACAAATAGCCAGCAAACCATTTGTGTTCCACTGATCTTGGTAGAAATCATATATTAACCCCCCATGTGCCAGACACCTTGCTCTGTCTTCATATACAATGCCGCAGTATACCCCTTGGCTGCCAGATGTCCAGCCAACTCCCACGAATGTCCCCTTCAATCACGTTACCACTTAGCAAGAAATAATTAACCCTCTGCCTAATGCCCTGCATTAACCCCCTGTGTGCCAAGGACACTTCACTGTCTCTGTCTTAATCTGCCATGTTTACCCCTTGTGCGCCAAGGAATCTTTGCTGTCTCAATCCTAATCTCATGTGTTAACCCCCTGTGTGCCAAGGACACTATACTGTTTCTATCCTAATCCGATACGTTAACACCTTGTGTGCCAAGGACACTTTACTGTTTCTGTCCTAGTAATCTGTGTTAACCCCTTGTGTGCCAGTGCCAAGGACGCTTCACTGTCTCTATCCTAATTCTCTGTGTTAACCCCCCGTGTGCCAATGACACTTCACTGTCTCTATCCTAATCTGCCAAGTTTACCCCTTGTGTGCCATGGACGCTTTGCTTTCTCTATCCTAAGCCTCTGTGTTAACCCCTTGTGTGCCAAGGACACTTCACTGTTTCCTTAATAGGCCGATATGTTAACCCCTTGTGCGCCAAGGAAACTTCACTGTCTATCCTAACCTGCCATATTTACCCCTTGTGTGCCAAGGACACTTTGCTGTTTCTATCCTAATTCTCTGTGTTAACCCCTTGTGTGCCAAGGACGCTTTGATTTCTCTATCCTAAACCTCTGTGTTAACCCCTTGTGTGCCAATGACACTTTGCTGTCTCTATCCTAATCCTCTGTGTTAACCCCTTGTGTGCCAATGACACTTTGCTGTCTCTATCCTAATCCTCTGTGTTAACCCCTTGTGTGCCAATTACACCTTTTAAAGCGCTGTCTCTATTCTAATCCAATGTGTTAACCCCTTGTGAGCCTGGGACACTTTGCTGTCTCTATCCTAATCTCATGTGTTAACCCCTTGTGTGCCAGGCACACATTGCGTTCTCTGCCCAATCCATTGCGTTAACCCCCTGTGTGCCTTGCCTTCCCTGCTTAATGCACATTAACCCCTTGCATGCCACAAACATCTAGCTATCTCTGCCTAATGTGCTGAGTCAATCACTCGCCGTCTACAGATATTCCTCGTTTTAACGACCACTCGGTTTTACAACCAGCTCTCCCCACCCGAACCACGCGCTATAAATCATTGTACTGTAAAGTACAGAAATTTTGTGTGTGTTCTGTACTTATGCAAATTAAAACAACGTTATTGAGCCGGAGTTTTGTGTTTTAGACCTTTTTTTTTTCACAGTACAGAAGTTAAGAATGCCTAAAATATTGATTACTTGTGGCTCCTCATTTAACAACCAATTTGTTTAATGACCTGGTCGTTAGGTGAGGAGAGCCGCTACTAATGGCGATGATCAGTGGCTTATAATGGGACTGCGATAGTGTGGCGGTCAATTTGACACTAACTGAAGCTGAAACTGAACTGAAAATGTGGAATAGACTCCCTCTAGAGGGGGCTCTGGCCAGCTCAGTAGATTGTTTTAACCACTTCAGCCCTGGAAGGATTTACCCCCCCTTCCTGACCAAGAAATTTTTTTGCAATACGGCACTCCGTCGCTTTAACTGATAATTGTGTGGCCGTGCGACGTTGTGCCCCAACAAAATGTATGTCTTTTTTTCCCCCCACAAATAGAACTTTCTTTTGGTGCTATTTGATCACCTCTGCTGATCTGATGATATCTTGCTCGTCAGTCCTGCCTACTTAAGCCGTCCAGTTCAGAGGAGCTCTGCCTTGGCCAAGTAGATAAAGAATGAACAAACTCTGGTCAGCCGCACTCCGGATCAGATGAAAAGTAAAAAATGCCTTTATTTCTTCAAAATAAAAAACCTCACATCACGCAAATAACAGCAGCAGAGGGAAAAATATATAAAACAAAATTGCTCTGCTTTGGCCTTGGTCAACATCACAGAGACTATCTCCTGCGTTCCTGTTTATAGACTTGTTTGGCTGACATCCTTTCTGGCTCCAGATCCTGCTTGCTGTTTCACTACATTGATCCCTGACTTCTGGCTTGGCTGACTATCCGTTTCCGGTTACTGAACTCTGGCTATGTTTTCACTATGTTTGTTCTTTTTACCTTTATTATTAAACAAGTGTGATTTAACTGTACTTCTGTCTCGGTCTGATTCTGACATGCTCCCAGTCATCAGGAGCAGTGATCTCTGTCATGTCCCTGGTAGCCCATCCCCACAACAGTTAGAACACACCCAGGGAACACACTTAACCCCTTGGTCGCCCCCTAGTGTTAACCCCTTCCCTGACAGTGTCATTTATACATTGATCAGTGCATTTTTATAGCTCTGATCAATGTAACTGGTTCCCAAAAAGTGTCAGCTGGGGGTCAGATTTGTCCACCTGCAATTTCACAGCTCCCCTAAAAATTGAAGATCGCCACCATTACCAGTAAAAACAAAAAAAAAAGTCCCTAAATCTACCCCATAGTTTGTAGATGCAATAACTTTTGCGCAAACCAATCAATATACGCCTATTGCGTTTTTTTTTTTTTTTTTTTTTACCAAAAATATGTAGAAGGATATATATTGGCCTAAACTGTTGAATACATCTGTTTTTTTATATATGTTTTTTGAAGACGTATTATAGCAGAAAGTACAATTATTATTTTTTTTTTTTAATTGTTGCTATTTTTTTTTTTTTGTTTATAGCGCAAAAAAAAAAAAAATGAAAAGAAACGCAGAGGTGATCAAATGGCACCAAAAGAAAGCTCTGTTTGTGTGAATAAACGAACATCAATTTTGTTTGGGTACAACGTCGCATGACCGCGCAATTGTCGGTTAAAGCGACACCGCAAAAAAAAAAAAAAAAAAACGCCCCGGTCAGGAAGGGAACAAATCCTTTCCGGGTCTGAAGTAGTTAAATAGTACATATTCTATAGGGGTTTATCCCTCAGACCAAAAAAAAAATAGGGACAAGTGATGAGAATTGAGGGACAGAGGAATTTGGCCCAGCAAGGACAATCCTCGGAATAGTGAGGAGATCATTGGAAACCAAGAATGATCTATAGAACGAGGGACATTTGTGGAGAAATGAGGGACACGGGGGGGGGGGGTTTAGAAAAGAAGAATGGTCTCTCGAAATCAGAGGCAATCGGTAGTTATGGGCAAACATCCTTTACACCTCCCCCTCTCCTCCGAAGAGTGACCCTGCACTGATTCTTCAGGTTGAACATGACACCGATGGCCGGGTATGACGAGATCTATCTCCTCTTAATTATTCATTACTCCAGGCTTGTAAGTGCTGCCTATATCCTATCCATGGTTGTAGACTCCTTATATAAAAACCAAGACAGAAACCAGGTCTTCCTATTATTAGGATGAGAATACGGACACATGTGGCCAATATGTGGCTGTATTTGGTGTCTTTTGACGGAATTTGCTTTGGTATAAGATTCGGGAAGTTCTAAACCTTGCTTGCCCATGGGGGTGGGGGTGGGGGTCGGAGGAATCAGGACAACAGAGGATTTTAAAGGGAACCTGTGCAGAGTAAAAGCACATGGTTGACTTAAATGACCCTCAGCCCAGCTGTACATACAGCACCTTCACCCCCCCTACTATTTAGCTTCTGAAAATATTTTAAGAAACCTTATTGCCAGAATATTATTTTTAACCACTTGAGGAATTAGAATGTAAGAAACGTGTCGTAAAAAAAAATCTCAGCGTAAGAGATACGCCCTAAACAAATTCAATGTCAGAGTTCCTGAAGAATTTCAACATTAGAGATGTCCTAAATAATTTCAACGCAAGAGCTATGTCCTAAAAAAAAAAAAAAAAAGTCAACGTAAGAGATATGGCCTGAAAAAAGTCAATGTAATGCCTCGTACACACGATCAAACAATCGGGTGGAAAAGTGGTGGAAAAGTCCGGCAAACTGAAGTCCGCCGGACAATCCCCCCGTGTGTAGCCTCCGGGATACTTTTTTGGCCTGAAAGTACGGCGGACTTAGAAAGTAGTTTTGCACTCCAATCTTCCCGCCGGACTTGCATTTCGGCGGACAATCCGGCCGTGTGTGTGCCAGTCCGCCGTGCTTTTGAAATGAACGGACTTTTCCCCTCCCGGAGAAAAGTCCGCTCATTCAAGCGCGTCTCCAGGTAGGCGGGGCCCGCGAAGGAGACGTCGCTGGCCCCGCCACCTGGTATGGACTTAAAGGGGAACCCCAACGCCGAAAAAAATCGGCGTGGGGGTCCCCCCAGGTCCAAAACAGACCCTTGTCCGAGCACGCTACCCGGCCGGCCAGGAAAGGGGGGGGACGAGCGAGCGCCCCCCCCCCCCCCTCCAGGTCTTCAGTCTTCGGGGGTCTTCTCATCAGACTCCTCCGCTATCTTCTTCTAGCTCTTTTGCTAGCGGAGGAGCCCGGCTTTCTTCCTCGCCGCGGCCTCTTCTTCCGACTTCGGGGGTCTTGTCCCCCTCTTTGGTTCTTCTGCCGGGCCACGCGCCTTCTTATAGCTCTTTTACAGGCTGTGGTCCGGTCTTCTGTCGCCACCGCCACTGCCTTCCGTTCTTCTTCTTTTTCTCCTCCTGGAGATGTTGACTCGACGCTCTCTCCGGCCGCAATGCCAGGAACGCGCTGGGCGGTGACTTATATAGGGACATCAACCCATGTGACATCAACCGATGACCCCGCCCCTTGTCCCTATATAAGTCGCAGCGCGTCCCTGGCATTGCGGCCGGAGAGAGTGTCGAGTCAACATCTCCAGGAGAAGAAGGAGAAGAAGAAGAAGAAGAACGGAAGGCGGTGGCGTCAACAGAAGACCGAAGAGGGGGACAAGACCCCCGAAGTCGGAAGAAGAGGCCACGGTGAGGAAGAAAGCCGGTGTCCGGCGAGAAGACCCCCGAAGACTGAAGACCCCCGGAGCTGTGCAATAAACTATTTTATCTTGTGTTGTGTTTTTTTTTTGTACTTTATTTTACAGGTGAATGGGTAGGGGTACATTGTACCCTATATTCATTCACATAGGGTGGGGGGCCGGTATCCGGGGGCCTCCTTATTAAAGGGGGCTCCCGGATTCTGATAAGCCCCCCGCCCGCAGACCTCAACAACCAACGGCCAGGGTTGTCGGGAAGAGGACCTTGTCCTCATCAACATGGGGACAAGGTGCTTTGGGCTGGGGGGGCCACGTGGCCCCCCTTCCCCAAGGCACCCCCCATGTTGTGGGCACGCGGCCTGGTATGGCTCGGGGGGGGGGCGCTCGCTCATCCCCCCCTTTCCTGGCCGGCCGGGTAGTGTGCTCGGACAAGGGTCTGTTGTGGACCTGGGGGGACCCCCACGCCGATTTTTTGCGGCGTTGGGGTTCCCCTTTAAGTCCATACCAGGTGATGGGGCCAGCGACGTCTCACGAAACACACAGCTCCCAGAGGCAGCGGGGACCGTCCGGATTGCGCCGCGCGGCTCGCGCATGCGCAGTAGGGAACCGGGAAATGAAGCCGAAAGGCTCCATTTCCTGATTCCCATACCCAAGATGGCGGCGGGACCCGGCAGCCGAGCGAGCGATCGGCTTCGGGTGCCGACATCGCGGGCGCGCTGGACAGGTAAGTGTCACTATTTAAAAGTCAGCAGCTGCAGTATTTGTAGCTGCTGGCTTTTAAAAAAAAAAAAAAAAAACGCGGAGTCCCGGTGGACTCCCGCTTTAAGTAAGAGTTGCGTCCTATAAAAATTTCAACGCAAGAGATACATCCTAAAAAGATTCAACATAAGATATATGCCCTAAAAAATGTCAACGTAGGTGATACGTCCTAAAAAAATGAATTGTAAGAGATACATCCTATAAAGATTTCAACGTAACAGATACAGCCTAAGAAGATTCAATGGAAGAGATACTTCCTAAAAAACACAAGAGGTATTTCCTGAAAAATGTCAACATAAAATATACATCATAAAAAATTTCAACGTAAGAAATATGTCCTAAAAATTTCAACGTAAGAGATATGCCCTAAAAATTTCAACGTAAGAGATATGTCCTAAAATATGTCACATAGGAGATACGTCCTAAAAAAAAACATTTAAGTAAGAGTTGCGTCCTATAAAAATTTCAACGCAAGAGATACATCCTAAAAAGATTCAACATAAGATATATGCCCTAAAAAATGTCAACGTAGGCGATACGTCCTAAAAAAATGAATTGTAAGAGATACATCCTATAAAGATTTCAACGTAACAGATACAGCCTAAGAAGATTCAATGGAAGAGATACTTCCTAAAAAACACAAGAGGTATTTCCTGAAAAATGTCAACATAAAATATACATCATAAAAAATTTCAACGTAAGAAATATGTCCTAAAAATTTCAACGTAAGAGATATGCCCTAAAAATTTCAACGAAAAGAGATATGGCCTAAAAATTTCAACGTAAGAGATACGTCCTAAAAATTTCAATGAAAGACATATGGCCTAAAAATTTCAACGTAAGAGATACGTCCTAAAATTTTCAACGTAAGAGATATGTCCTAAAATATGTCACATAGGAGATACGTCCTAAAAAAAAACATTTAAGTAAGAGTTGCATCCTATAAAAATTTCAACGCAAGAGATACATCCTAAAAAGATTCAACATAAGATATATGCCCTAAAAAATGTCAACGTAGGTGATACGTCCTAAAAAAATGAATTGTAAGAGATACATCCTATAAAGATTTCAACGTAACAGATACAGCCTAAGAAGATTCAATGGAAGAGATACTTCCTAAAAAACACAAGAGGTATTTCCTGAAAAATGTCAACATAAAATATACATCATAAAAAATTTCAACGTAAGAAATATGTCCTAAAAATTTCAACGTAAGAGATACGTCCTAAAATTTTCAACGTAAGAGATATGTCCTAAAATATGTCACATAGGAGATAAGTCCTAAAAAAAAACATTTAAGTAAGAGTTGCGTCCTATAAAAATTTCAACGCAAGAGATACATCCTAAAAAGATTCAACATAAGATATATGCCCTAAAAAATGTCAACGTAGGCGATACGTCCTAAAAAAAAAATGTGATTGTAAGAGATACATCCTCTAAAGATTTCAACATAGGAGATACGGCCTAAGAAAATTCAATGGAAGAGATACTTCTTGTGTTCAAACTTTTTAGGAAGTATCTCTTCCATTGAATTTTCTTAAGCCGTATCTCCTATGTTGAAATCTTTATAGGATGTATCTCTTACAATTACATTTTTTTTTTTAAGGACGTATCACCTACGTTGAAAATTTTCCCCATCCCTCAACAGTAGATACCTCCCCAGCAACAATAGACCCCTCCCCTAACATTAGATCCATCCAAGCAACATAAGACCTCCCAACAACAATAGACCCCTTCCTCAACAATAGATCCCCCAGCTGCCACCATCAATGGGCTTTCCAGTACACTCCTGCACCCCTTGCCATTAAATACATTGAGTGCTGGAGGTGCCGGAACTGCATTCCCCGCGTTCCTGCTGAAAAAAAAAGCCCTGCATATGCATAAATACAATGTTGCAATGTACAGTATTGTTTCATTATATTTATCAGGTCATTCATATGTACCCTTTGATCTGCAAATGACAGAATGTAAAGAAACCTTACCAGCTCAATGTGTGTGTATTTAACCTCTTCTTAACCCTTGGCTAGCCTAATCAGCTCTAAAATTAACTCCTTCTTCCCCTACTCCCCTTAGCTAAAATAGCTAGCAAAGAACATAATAATATCACACATTTTTTTTTTCTTGCTTTGAACCAGAAACCATTTTTTTTTCTATAATTTGTTGGGTTTAAGGAGACACCAAAAATGATATTTATAAATAAACAGACCTAACATGCAAATGTAAAAACTGCACCAGTCCAATAATGATATTATTGTACAGGAGATGAAATGGTTAAAAAAGTGTCCCTGTAAAAGAGGAAAGCTCATCATTTTTATTTTAACTTTATTGCTATAACACGGTGGCTGACAGGCCCCCCCTATGTGATAGCAAAGTGCAGGTGACAGGTTCTCTTTAAGAGTCTAATAGAGACATTAGGGGTCTCTAATGTCACCTCTGCTCCCAGTCATAGGTGTCAACTGTCCCATATTGGCCGGGACAGTCCCGCACTGCAGTTTTGTTGCCTGATGATGCTATGTCCCCAAATCATCCCAGTTACTGAGCAAGCATAGTGACTAAAAAAAATATAACTGAAGGCATTTTTTTTTTTGTGTTTATTTTAGATAGAGGGGAGATGGATTATAACCCCTATCATGTTTCCATTGCTGTCTGTGTCCCTGTTGAAAAATTCTATATTTAGGGCAGTCACCAGAATAAAGAGGAAATCTTCCTATGGGGACACTAGTTCTGGTGACAACTAGGAATACCTTTCACTTCCTGTTTCATCTATGAGACAGGAAATAAACAGAAATCTCCAAAATGGGGGACATATGGCAAAATCAACTTACCTTACTCTAGCAAAAAAAAAAAAAAGTTTTGCATTTCGTTTTACTGTAACTGAGGGTATCGTGGCCACAAATAGGATGTTACAAATTTTTTAGGACCAGGACCATCAGAGAGTAGGTGGGTTCACTCCAAAGGTGGGTGTGTTAAGTGTGTGCCATAGGCGGGTTTGAGGAACGACAGCCCAGAAAGTAAGTGTGATCATATTCATTGGCCTTGTCAGTTCTGGCACGGCCCATCCCCATCAGAGAACAACTACCTGCAAATCCATCCTCCCTCAGTGAAAGATGGTGCCCAGCTTTGCCCAGTTGTGGAATACCTCTAGTTTACTGCTGGGCCTCCTGCCAGGGGTATTGCGGGAGCATGAAGGTTTTGGGTTGGTCTCCTGCCAGGGTTACTACAGGGGCATAAAGGTTTTGGCTGGGTCTGCTGCCAGGGTTACTGCAGGAGCATGAAGGTTTTGGGTGGGCCTCCTGCCAGGGATATTGCAGGGGCATGAAGGTTTTGGGTGAACCTCCGGCTAGGGGTATTGCAGGGGCATGAAGGTTTTGGGTGAACCTCCTGCTAGGGGTATTGCAGGGGCATGAAGGTTTTGGGTTGGCCTCCTGCCAGGGTTACTACAGGGGCATAAAGGTTTTGTCTGGGTCTGCTGCCAGGGTTACTTCAGGGGCATGAAGGTTTTGTGTTAGCCTCCAGCCAGGAGTATTGCATGAGTAAGAAGGTTTTGAGTTGGCCTCCTGCCAGGGGTATTGCAGGGGCATGAATGCTTTGGTGGGCCTCCTGCCAAGGGTATTGCAGGGGCATGAAGGTTTTGGGTGAACCTCCTGCCTGGGTTATTGCAAGAGCTGGAGGGTTTTGGCTGGGCCTCCTGCCAGGGGTATTGCAGGGCATGAAGTTTTTGGGTGACCTCCTGTCTGGGGTATTGCTGGGGCATGAAGGCTTTGGGTTGGCCTCCTGCCAGGGTTACTACAGGGGCATAAAGGTTTTGTCTGGGTCTGCTTCCAGGGTTACTTCAGGGGCATGAAGGTTTTGAGTTAGCCTCCAGCCAGGAGTATTGCGGGAGCAAGAAGGTTTTGAGTTGGCCTCCTGCCAGGGGTATTGCAGGGGCATGAATGCTTTGGTGGGCCTCCTGTCAAGGGTATTGCAGGGGCATGAAGGTTTTGTGTGAACCTCCTGCCTGGGTTATTGCAGGGGCTGGGGGTTTTTGGCTGGGCCTCCTGCCAGGGGTATTGCAGGGCATGGAGGTTTTGGGTGAACCTCCTGTCTGGGGTATTGCTGGGGCATGAAGGCTTTGGGTTGGCCTCCTCCCATGCCTATTGCAGGGGCATGAAGGCTTTGGGTTGCCCCCCTGCCAGGGGTATTGCAGAGGCATGAAGGTTTTGGGGGAACCTCCTGCCTGGGTTATTGCAGGGGCATGAAGGTTTTGGCTGGGCCTCCTGCCAGGGGTTTTACGGGGGCATGGAGGCTTTGGTTGGGCCTCCTGCCAGGGTCACAATCAGACACACCTTTCTTTTATTTTTTAAACAGGTCATACCAAATCAGGGCAAAAGGAAATGAAGCAGATGAGTACATGATGAATAATATTTGGTTGCTGGAGGTTATTGATGGTTGCAGGAGGTTATAGCTGGTTGAAGGAGGTTATTGCTGGTTGCAGGAGGTTATAGCTGGTTGCAGGAGGTTATTGATGGTTGCAGGAGGTTAATGCTGGTTGCAGGAGGTTATAGCTGGTTGAAGGAGGTTATTGCTGGTTGCAGGAGGTTATAGCTGGTTGCAGGAGGTTATTGCTGGTTGCAGGAGGTTATAGCTGGTTGCAGGAGGTTATTGCTGGTTGCAGGAGGTTATAGCTGGTTGCAGGAGGTTATTGCTGGTTGCAGGAGGTTATTGCTGGTTGAAGGAGGTTATTGCTGGTTGCAGGAGGTTATTGCATTTTTAAACAGTCAAACTACACACATCAAGTCTTATCAAATAAATAAATGGTAAAAAATAAACTATAATGTAACCCCAATCACTAAAATCTCATATAAAATTTTTTTAAATAGTGTATTTTTTAATTGCAGCTTTCATTAAAAATAAACCCTGGCGATCCTGCCATGAAAGTCTGCACCCTGGCACTTTCTGGTATAAGGTGACAACATTCTGTCATTAAGAAAAGGGTTACTGTATATCTACTTTATAAAACAAATGCATTTTTTTTTTTTTTAATCAATATACAATGAAGGTCAATGCTTTTTAAAAAAAAAATATTAGTAGTATTTTTTAAATTAATAAATAATATAAATTTAATTAAATTAAAAAATACGACTAATAATTTATTTAAAAAATA